>NC_135553.1:13892500-13977500 GCF_964340395.1 Glandiceps talaboti
TATCATATAAAGCAAAAAGTATTACAAAGTACTAATGGCAAAATCACGCCTGAGATACATTTGTTAAACCTTCCGGTACGTGTATGTAGTAGACGCTATGCGCTCTCTCATTCTTTAGAGGTACAATGTGTTTGACATTGCTTTCTGGCTATATAAGCATATCATTTAAAGCAAAAGTATTACAAAGTACTAATGGCAAAATCACGACCGAGATACATTTGTTAAACCTACCGGTACATGTATGTAATAGATGCTGTACGCTCTCTTTCTTTAGAGGTACAATGTGTTTGACTTTGCTTTCTGGCTATTTAACATTATATAGCAAAAAGTATTACAATGTACTAATAGCAAAATCACCACTGAGATACATTTGTTAAACCTACGAGTATGTGTATGTACTAGATGCTGTACGCTCTCTTTCTTTAGAGGTAGAATGTGTTTGACATTGCTTTCTGGCTTTATTTAACATTACATTATAAAGCAAAAAGTAAATAGTGCTAAATGCAAAATCACCACTGAGATACATTTGTTAAACCTTAGTACCGGTACATGTATGTACTAGATGCTGTATGCTCTCTTTCTTTAGAGGTAGAATGTGTTTGACATTGCTTTCTGGCTATATCAGCATATCATTTAAAGCAAAAAGTATTACAAAGTACTAATGGCAAAATCACCACTGAGATACATTTGTTAAACCTATCGGTACGTGTGTGTACTAGATGCTGTACGCTGTCTTTCTTTAGAGGTAGAATGTGTTTGACATTGCTTTCTGGCTATATAAGCATATCATTTAAAGCAAAAAGTATTACAAAGTACTAATGGCAAAATCACGCCTGAGATACATTTGTTAAACCTACCAGTACGTGTATGTACTAGATACTGTACGCTGTCTTTCTTTAGAGGTAGAATGTGTTTGACATTGCTTTCTGGCTATATAAGCATATCATTTAAAGCAAAAAGTATTACAAAGTACTAATGGCAAAATCACCACTGAGATACATTTGTTAAACCTACCAGTACGTGCATGTAATAGATGCTGTGTGCTCTCTTTCTTTAGAGGTACATTTGTATATTAATGTGTTTGACATTGCTTTCTGGCTATATAAGCATGTCATATACATGTAAAGCAAAAAGTATTACAAAGTACTAATGGCAAAATCACCACTGAGATACATTTGTTAAACCTACCGGTACGTGTATGTACTAGATGCTGTGCACTCTCTTTCTTTAGAGGTAGAATGTGTTTGACATTGCTTTCTGGCTATATACATTGTAAGCATGTCATATACATGTAAAGCAAAAAGTATTACAAAGTACTTAAGGCAAAATCACCACTGAGATACATTTAACGTTAAACCTACCAGTACGTGTGTGTACTAGATGCTGTATGCTCTCTTTCTTTAGAGGTACATAATGTGTTTGACATTGCTTTCTGGCTATATAAGCATATCATTTAAAGCCAAAAGTATTACAAAGTACTTATGGCAAAATCACCACTGAGATACATTTGTTAAACCTACCGGTATATGTATTTAGTAGATGCTGTACGCTCTCTTTCTTTAGAGGCAGAATGTGTTTGACATTGCTTTCTGGCTATATAAGCATGTCATATAAAGCAAAAAGTATTACAAAGTACTAAAGGCAAAATCACGGTCGAGATACATTTGTTAAACCTACTGGTATGTGTACATGTATGTACTAGATGCTGTACGCTCTCTTTCTTTAGAGGTACATAATGTGTTTGACATTGCTTTCTGGCTATAAATTAAGCATATCATATAAAGCAAAAAGTATTACAAAGTACTAATATCAAAATCACGACCGAGGATTTAGAGGTACATTAATTGTATAATGTGATTGACATTGCTTTCTGGCTATTTAACATTATAAAACAAAAAGTATTACAAAGTATTAATGGCAAAATCATGATCGAGATACCTGATTGTTAAACCTACATAGATGTATAAGATACTGTTCTCTTTCTTACTGGTACAATGTGTTTGACATTGCTTTCTGGCAATTTAAACATACATGTACATGTATATCAAGCAAAAAGTAACCATACTCAAAATTGTTTTTCATTTCTTTTCTGTTGATCACTATGTGTATGTATATACACAGTCGTGTACATACAAGTTGACCTATACATGATTCAGTATCGCAATATCCAATGTCAGTCCATTATGTGTAACAATTGCTTTAACAAACTAGCCTGCCCATAAGGTACAGTGTAAATGCTCCAGTTGTAGCTATTGCAGCTTCCCTTTATACACATGAGATTTATAAATGTGCAATAAGTTATTACTTTGAATTTCACAATAAAACAATCATGATTTTCTGCTGTTACATCATTCTGCATGTATGCTGACTCACATTAGACAATGCATTATCCAAAACAAGAACGTCACCAAACAATGACTAACATGTAAATAATAAAATGGAATCTCAAAAAGCCAAAGTTTATATCTATTTCCTGCAGGTTGCATTCCACTTTAATTTGTACCCATTGCTGATAATTTGTTTCAGAATGCAAGTTTCCTTGATGAAACTTGGCAAATACCAGTACATAGACACTATGAAATGGTACCATGTAAGGACTTGGGTGTGATTGTGAGGCATATACAAGGACGTGTTATGGTAGCTGATATCAAACCAGGAAGTGTGGCAGCAGAAGATGTAAGTTTCACAATTTGTATCTTGGTACTAAAATGGAAAATTTCCAATGATGTGAAAGAAGCACAGTTTGTAAAAATCTAATAAAAATCAAGGAGAAGGCTCGGTTTGCTTATTTATGGTATTTTGCGTGTAGATTTACCGTACTTATACTTTTCATTCCAAAGAAGAAGGCAGTCACCTGTTTTATTAGTCAAAAGAGAACATACATGTAAATGACAAGCTCAGTAGATGTGAAATAGGTAAATAGGGAAAGCAATTCCACCCATATCGTTGATCAGTTTTAATGAGATTGAGTCTATATAACTTTATGGACGTTGTTAGTTATTTTTGTATCTATTTGGATTGTTGACGGATGAGCAACTCACTCATTTGTCCCATACATGTACCACTGCAGCCTTTAGATAAAAACCACTTTGCACTGACAATATTTGTTAACCATATCTCTACATTTCAGTACACACTTTAGTCTGAATCATTCAAGTGGCATCAGCTTTATGATTTACTATCTCTGAAATGTGAAATTGATCATAAAATGTCTGGAAATATTGATAGATCTGTAACTTTACATCCTTGTATGAGTATCATGAAATGTATTGTCCATGTGTCAGAAGTCAGTACCAATAACTGATTCTACAAATTGAGTTGGAGATTTGTTTTGTACTCGGCTAGGGCAGGATCTTGATTTATGATTGAGATACTAATCTTGTAAATAATATCATTTACTTGAAGTGTTTTCCATAGGTGGTGCGTGATTAATGTCAAAGTGCATACAAAGATAACTTATCATGAAGGGTGTGGTATCATAAAATATAATTTATTATTTTGATAATTTCTATAATTCATCCCATCAAAATACAAATTTAAAACAAACGGATACTAAAAGCAGAATAAATATTGTACAAACAATTACCTTATACTATATTATTGTATATATGACAATCCTATAATTTTTCCAGAAAAATTAAAATAAAGTATGCATCTGAGTCAATGCAAATACAAGCTGATTGCACCTCTTCGGTCAAACAGTAACCAAATTGTGTTATTATACAAATGTATGTCACCTTCTACGTATGTGTCTTCCAAGTCCTGTAGTATCTATAATATAGATTAGGTAAACTGTGCACATATTTTGCATTTGATCTACCATAAAATCATTGGCTGTACCTGACAATGGACATACATGTACTGGTAGTAGTAAAAGTTGTAATAGTGAAATGCGAATGTACACAATTTGACAGTAAAAAGAATAGAAAATTAATTCATCACCCAGCCCATCAGCTTATTTGTCACTATGAAATTAAATAAATCTAAAGAAATGCAAGAACACAGTCATAACAAGTAAAGAAAAGTAACAATACTATGATGAAATATATACAAATGATTACACCTGCTGATGTATGCTTGTTGAATAAATTTACTAGTTGCCTCAAAACCATATCAGATGGATTACTTTTATAGCAGATGTCCATATTTAGGTAGAAATGTTTTATGTTTGATCAAAGTGATTATGTTCTGCTTCTGTTGTATATATGATTATTTGATATGTCGTATCAAAATTGAAACCCAAAACTATGAGAGCTAAGTATTATGTAAAATGTCACATATTAAATTACTATGCAAATATTATGTAAATCATGCATATTAAGTGAAATGCAAATATCATCATGTAAATTGTGGGTCTGCTTGACCAAGTTGTGATGACTGCCATCCACAGAACATCAGACACAAGGGCTATAACCATGAAACAACACTTTACGGAACAGGCCTAAGGGTACATTTAAGATTATTGCAGGAACTCGGTCTTGCCATTTGAGGTTTGACTTATTATTTTAGAAAATATTCTACAATGGAATAAAAAAAACAAAAAAATAAGCAATAGCTTTCAAAAGGAAAGAAAAAATGGAAAGCTAGTTCAAGATACTGTACAGATATGAGGCTTCTAAAGGACTATTTGTGCATAGACGTTGGGGTTTCTCTCCAACATCTATGATTTGTGGTATTATTTTATAAGTATCGTACTTTGATAGGTGTACCATTGCCAGCCAAGTATTATCACGCCTCAGTATACATGTATTCCCTGTGTGAGTTGCCCCTTAGGCTCAGTTCAGATAAGGATTAAACTTTAGGTGCGGAAAACAGTTGTCTAGCAGAACTATAGAAAGTGTTTGTCATAAACAAAAAAATGATCCTATGTAATCCCTGTGGCTCCACTGATAGATAAGACAAATGCAAAAGTAATGGATTGAAACCCTGTCTTTGAAAGGTCCATGATTCTAAGCATCTCAGATTAATGCAATTGAAAATCATGAAGTTTTGGTGAAGCCATGAGGATTAGATGGATGAATCACTCTTTTAATTGTGAAGCACTTTTTTCAGATGTTCTTTTTCAGCAGTTGAATTTTAGCCTGTTTACTGACACATTACATCACAATTTGTGATATTTGTTCCAATATCTCACTAGCTACTTGGAGTGCTAGTAATGGCAAATGATATCATGTAATTTAACCATGTTCCTAATGGCAGGTATGAGCTTGCCTGTCTGTATATATTTACATAATTATTAATATTCACTATATGTAAATTATATTTTAAATTTTGTATGTTACTATTGTGCTCATTGCACCGAGGGCATAAATATTGACTTCATTTGAATATAGACAAATGTATGCAAATTTGACCAAATGGCCTCCATATTTGGAGTAATAGATCAATATATTACTGCATAACTCGAAAATTTTAATACATAGAGACTCAATTCAAGTGTCTAACCAATCACATGCAGGCTTTCTTGTAAGACAGTGCCCTTTGGCATTTACCTTCAGGGTCAGTTATCAAATGAAGGAATTTTTTGGCATATTGCAGACAGTCTGTGGCATTTATGTGTCGCCAAAATCTCTCAAAATGATGTCTGAAGGTAATGCGCAATAAGAGAGGAGAAATATAATAATACATGCATAAATTTTGGTTCTCACATAACTTTTAACTGAATGGTAGCCATATTTGTAGTGAGTAATCATTATTTACTGCATAACTGAACACCTTTAATACATGGCTGATGGAGAATGGCGAATCAATTCTGAATCAAGTGTCTATCCCTGTATTACTAGGTGTACAATCTCTTTTGAGACCTTAACATTTGCCCTTGACTTTCACCTTCAGGGTCAGCTATCAAAATCTCGTCATTTCCTGCATATCACACCCACATTTTAGTATTTATTTGTAACAATGGCTTTGTTTTAAAATCATGTCACATTCAGTTACATAGAAGTACAGTCATGTAAAGTATTTGAGGGGGAGAGCATCATCGACAAAGACTTCTTCTTAATGCAGTTGTTATGTCACCACTGATACATTAGCACTTAATACATATCTTGTTCATGTATGCAAAAGCATGCAATTCAAAGATTGGCGTTTCTTGGACACAACCACTCAAATCTAGTTTGTAATTATGAATTGATGTTATCTTTATTTGTACAGGACAAGATTGAACCTGGTGATGTCCTTGATGAGTTATTTGGAGAAAGTCTATATAGATGTAGCAGAGGAAAGGTACGAGACAACATATTTTTATGCATTGTTCACAAGAATTTAGGGTTGAGGTGATCACAATTCTTGTATTATGCATGTATGTGTGACTTTCTTATTGATGCCATAGCATGAATGTTTCATGATTCAAATTCATAAGCCTTTCCAAATGTAATGTAAAATAACCATAAAGCCTACTTTAGAAAGATGAAAGTAAATCAATTAATAATAAACTATTAAACTGTGACACCAGTTAAATGCAGTCTGACATCTAACAAATTACTCTGAGAAGTGGAAAATTCAAATGATAGAAATGAAATAGTATTGCATACTAAATAAATGTCATACATTGCATAATAAATAAATGTCGAGAATGAATGGCAGATATGTATGGTATATTTAAAAAGGTCAGTTTTTAGTTTCTTGTACATTAAACAGTTGTTTTGCATTTGAAGTGTCACTCTACATGTAAATGTACAAACATAGATCATATACCATGATTTTGAGCCAGTGAATTATCTTGAATGGTCATTGACCATTTGACTGCCACTGATTTGCAAGACCTACTATAGAGCTATGGAGGCTCAGCTAATAGACTTGCATATTAATGAGTATCATTTGCATATAAAGCTTCACAAAATAGTTTGATATTGCAGATTTCCTAATTGTGGCGCTTGAAATTCACACCTAAAACAAACAATTTTTAAACAAACACCTCTTTAACAGGGGCTGTTAATTGTAATCTATAAAAAAGGCAAACATAAATGTTGACACATGTCTTCACTGAAAAGTTTCACATCAGTATTAAAGCCATGAGAAAAATTGCTATTGTATGTACATGTAGGTCAGAATGAACAAACATGGTAATGAGCAACACATGCCTTGCACAAAACTCCATAACGGGGTACAAGTTTATTGATGATCTTGTTCATTAGACTTTAGTTGTAGTTGATATATTTGTTACAGTTGTACAGATTTCTGACAAGTTATAAAGATGGGTCTTGTAAAGATTATATTAAAACTACATCATGGAGAACATCACATGCTCATCAAGATCATATACATGTACAGTATGTATTATGTTAGACAATAGTGAGACATTTCTATTTGTCTATAGCAAGTTTTATTTGAATTGATGAGATGTACATATTAATAAGCTAATTTGCATAAGTTACAAGCTGAGGTTCAAAACAAATATATGAAGATGGTGTTATCTGCATATTAATGAGGAAATTAGTATTTTATAGTTGACATGCTGATTTCTAATTATATTTGAAGTTGTTATGAACACAATAATGAGATGATATGCAGAAGCTATCATCATCATGGTGATTTCTGACTGAATAGTGTTGTTTCAAACAGTCTCAAACAGTTTGTGTATTGATATGAATTCATGGCAGACACTTTCAGCTCCTCCAGGTGAACGAGATCACATCAGTCTCTGTTCTAGTTATTTTTGTCAGCTGTTCTTGATTGGGTAGAATTTACATTGTCAATAAATTCTCATTTAATTTCTCCCTTTTGTCTTCTCAACATATATACTGTATATATATCAGCCATGACATGTGACATTGTGGGATATCTTCCCTGTGGTCTTCTCGTAAATCAATCAATTGGGAAACATGTAATCAAAATTAACAAAGAAAGATGTAGTGGGTCATTTCGTTTGCTCCACTGGGATTGGGATCTACTTAAGAAAAGACAAGAAGATAGGAAGCTCTGATTCGCAGTGGGAAAACATGATTGAGGGGACATGTTTTTCATGTACATTGTATATATTACTGTTAATGTTACTGAGTTAAATAACTGGTGGTGTTGTTAAAATGTATCTGAATCAAAAACGTCACTATTTTATTAGTGTGGGTTTAATCGTGTTCCCAACAAAACCCACTTACTATGTTTTTAGTAGAAATGCACACCTATCAGGTTTGGAAATCCACAGAAACGAGTAGGTTTACCATGAAATGGTTATCTGAAATCAGCTTTAAACCTGCACTATCAGTCATTCAATCAGTGAATTTTTGTAAAAGCGCCAGTTTCCACTACGATATAGAGTTCAGAGGCGCTGTACAGTTAGAATGCTCTGGAGAATAGATGCATCTTTAAGTTCTTTTTTTTAAGGTGTAAGCTGTTGGTTTTTGTCGTATTTTCAATGGCAGTAGATTCCAAAGATATGGGTTGCAACACTTGAGAATGCACGCACAGTACTAGCTGCAACTGGATTATTTTTTTCATCAAATGCACATAATCTCGAAAAAATTGGTTAATTATTTACAAAAAGACATTGTATCTGCTAATTTGTTGTCAATATTATCTGTAGGTTATGTACTGGCAAGTTTAAATCTTGAACGATCAGCTGGGTTTTGAATCTGTCACATACCATGTGACAATTGTCTAGTTCAAGTAGTTGTAACTGGATACCATTTTTCAAAGAGATAACCACAATCTACAGTATTTTAGGTAAAAATATTAATAACTAGACATAATACATATTTAATCAGTGGTGGATATCCATATGCAGTACAGAAACAGGTTGAAATTTTGATTGCTGTTGAAGGCACTGATTTTTGGGTGCAGACCCAAAATTCAGTTTGATTTATCTTGTATGCAACTTCAAGAATATGTACCCACAGATGAATTGATGCAATACTTTTCATGTTGTACAATATTACGAGTAAGTTATTGTACATGTACTTAGCAAAACATTTTCAAAAAATCATTCCCATTGCAGCTAGTGCAGCTTTATTAAATGTGATAAAAAGTGCTTTGACAGTTATTTTCACTGCCAATCCATTGAAGTTACAAAATGCATGTTGTAGATAGTACAAGTTCAACTAGACTTTTTTTTTTTTTTTTTAAATGAGCAGGGCTAAAATCAAACAAAAGTGTTATACATGTACCATGTGTGTGTTATGGTTTGGAGTATTACACTGAGGAGTAGTTAATTTTAACCCCCTTGTGAACATCTGATATAGCAGTGGCAAGGTTGGTTTCGACAAGCTAAGACTGGCACAAACCAATACATACATGTACACATACTATTATGACTGTGGTTGCGTGAATGTACATGTAGTTGATTACATACCTGCATTGACTGAAACTTTTAAACCCTAACATTTAAATATCACATCGGTCACTTTCTGTTTGCTTGAATTTTGAATGGATTATAGTATTAAAGCAAACTTTACATATACATGACAGTGTATATGCATTAGATACTTGAGAAGTGTGCTTTACTTACTTAAAGCTAAACAATGCAGATGGTAGCTTGTGTCCACTTATCATCAGTCCTGCCATTGTTTGTCATTCCATCTATAATGATAAACATGTATATGTCGTGAATGTATGTCAGTGCTTTTTAACAGTGCCCCAGGGATTTATTTTTTGTTTGATAAGGTAAGACAAGCACTAATTCAAAAGTTCTTATCTGAGAGTGACAACTTCCTTCCTTGTCAACTTTTCTCTCATGCTACACATGTGCTCCCTTCAAGAAACTTTATCAAAGATGTCTGAAGTGTCTCCTTTCATATATCTCCTTTCATTAGATGTTAAGGAGACTAACAAGACACTTTCTTAGTCAGTTTGTCAAACACAGTTGTTAACTACATTTAGAATGATCAGATCCATATGTTTATATTCACATTGACTTTTATGTTGTACTTTTAAGTACCCTACTATCAGATTAATCAAACTCAATTATTGTAACTACAGTACACACAGACTGATCTGTTCGAGCCTGTGTATGTTTGTATTGGCATCAAGCACCTAATGGTCAGTTTGTTATAATTACAATGTAACTACTTGCAGACTGATCAGACCTACCCTTGCATGTTTCTATTCACGTTAAATGTATGTGTAACTGTTATACTTCAGTACCCAAATGTCAGTTTGTTGTTACCGACATGTACATGTACTTGCCAACTGATCAGATCTATAGACGTGCATGTTTCTATTCACATTAAGTGTTATAGTCTTCAGTACCCAACGGTCAGTTTGTTGTTAACGTCTTGCAGACTAATCAGATCTGTAGCCTTGCATGTTTCTGTTCACATTAAGTGTAACTGTTATACTTCAGTACCCAACGGACAGTTTGTTGTTAACCACATGCATTGGTACATGCAGACTGATCAGATCTATGGCCTTGCACGTTTCTTCTCACATTAACTTTACTTAGTGTGTCATACTTCAGTACCTGACCATCAGTTTGTCAAAAACAAATGTTTAACCACACAGATTGATCAGATCTATAGCTTTACATGTTTCTGTTCATGTTAAGTTTACACATTATACTTCATTGCCCAAGTATCATTTTGTGAAAACAATTTGTTCAACCACACACAGTGATCAGTGCTTTATGTTTCTATTCCTTTTAAATCTATGTGTTATACTCTCAGTCCTAACCATTAAATTTGCAATTAGCCAGAAAGTGATGTTAATAGGTTCAGTCTTGATTTACAGTGTGAGTAACGGAGAAGTGAGTTTTCACAAAGGTCGTGCACTTTTCAAACAAGATTACTAATACACTTGTAGCTGAGGAATTTTGATCTATGATTGAAAAGTTTTAAAAACGTTGTGATTGTAAGTCAGGCACAGAAGATACGAGATGTACACAATATGCAGAAGCAAAGTACTTCACACTTGATATCTTCTTTTCTATTTTTGTTTTACTGTACCCTACCTGTAGACTCGAAGGACTAGCACTACTATGCTATTTGCTATAATCCTAACAGACATTGTGATTTTTTGAATTTTCATTGTCCCCATGTCTACTCTGACTCCTATTTTGAGCTGGTCTCGAATGGCAATCGTGTATAAAGTATGATTGGTCAAATATATACGAAGACAATATTTAATCATGCCATCAGGTCACATGATGAATCCACGATTAGGTGTTGTCATGGAAATCTGACTCTTCAACCTCACTCTGGTCATTACATAATTTATGTTATATTCTATTCAAATTTATGCTAATATGCCATGCACATGTTATGTGTGTAGTGGGGTGTGGTTTCTAGACCAGTGGAACACAGCTGTGATTTGTAGACAAGAAAAGGACAGTGAAATTCAAAATCAAAATGTCAGTTTAGGATAGCAAAGAGTGTAGTAGACTGCTAGTCCTACGAGTCTACAGGTAGGCTAGTTTTACTGAAACACTAAGTACCATTATGTCCAGCTCAGACATTGAACTTTGGTAGTAGGCTTATAGCCACATTTGTACAAACCATTTTCAAGCTTTAAGTAGAAACAGATATATTTACTATTCCTGCAAACATACTCCTATGTATGATAGTGAATTTTGGCAGCCACAATTCTTTTGAACAAGAGTGATGACAACATAAATACGAGAGATAGAAACATGTCACATGGCGCCATCTCTGAATGTCAGTGACTTCCTTTCTTTCTAGGAAGTCTTACGCCCTGTCAAGTTCCAAACTGTAAATTTAAAGTATAAACTATAGGAATGTAATGTTTTATCTCCTCTTAATGTCCAGTGGAGATCCAATCATGAAACGTGTCTATCAAGCGTCAAGTTAATGGTATTTAGTCTTTGTCAAAGCTAGTGTGCTTGTGAGTGTGTCAATAAAGTTTGTAAGGAATCACTCACTAAGACATAATACAGTTACGAGTGTAATAAAGCCTTTTATTATGTATAATGGAGACTCTTTTCCTTGATTGAATTTTTAAATAATTGTGTTCACTGTGTAGAGTTTTAAAGATAATGCCATCAATCAACAGTGCACTAAAATATCAACGACTTCAAATACAATGACTATCAACTTTATTCCAGACCTGTACTTACTATTACTGCAGATAAAGACCCAGGGGAACTGGTTCTAACACTTACATGACCTTAGGCTTGAGGTTGACACCTTTTGGGGAGGGGGGGTGGGGGTCCTTGCCTCATTCCCAGATGAAGATGGCTGTGAGTCGTTGAAGTATTGAAAGTATCTGATAGTTTAGCACACTGTTGATTTATGAAATTAAACTTTTGTCGATGATACATACATTTATAAAATTTATATTCAACACAGAAGTTGTTTTGTCCTGCAATCTTTATTTTGAGAATGTTACAAATCTGATTTCTGGTAACATGCAGCAATGCCAGGAATGATTTCTTTGACTTTCATTATCATGAAACCATTCATGGGAGCTGCCTGTACACTATTGGAATAAACAAGCTCTCGGGCATTCAAGTAATGTGGCAGTAAAACAAAAATGAACTCACAGGGACACACACAGCTTATATGAAGATCTCATGTGCAATTGAGGGTAACACACACGCATGTAGTTCTACACCCTCGAGTGACTTCCTCGGTTTATGAATTTCACTAACATGTGCAGGTCATGTTTATGCATACTTTACTCTATAAAAACAAAGCAACACAGGTACATGGGAGTAGTGTTGGTTAATATATTAAATTTCTATTTATATGGATGTGTCTTTCTGGAGAAAAAAAAATAAGAAAAAAATTTGTTTCAGAATCTGACCATGCCAATGTCAGATCAGACTTAGAGTTAGAATTAAATTTTGACTGGGAAAGACGTTCTTACAATTGTGTGACAGAGCTACAGGAAAAAATGGTCCTGAACAAATGTTGCAGAACTATAGGGAAAAATACTACTAGTCCTGATCAATCAATCAATGATTGCATCATTCTATTCCTTATGGCACCACTATAACTTAAGAAAGCACTAAAGATGAGAATGTAGGATTCGGTTATATGGCTTACATTTAAACATGCCATTATGAAAATTACTCGTTACTATTAACTGTTCAATTTGCTTCCTGAAGAACACTTTGTAACGTCCAAAATATACAGATTTCAAAAAGTTCTGTACATAGCTGTATATCCTAAGTGCACTTGCAAGTAAATTCTGACGTGAACGTAATGTACATTGTACATGTAATCTTTAGAACATTCCCAAACGGCTGCTTTGTGCGCTGTCTCTACACGGTAATAACAAGAGCACCAAGCCCTTTTGAAATATCTGATGATCTTCTCGATATAATAAAATTATTTTTTTAAATCCTTACGGACATATGAAAAATGTATCAAAACCATCATCAAACTCAAGAAGCCATAATGTTTCTTCTTAATGTCAACATTTCCACCTCCAGAAGGGGTCCACTTCCCTCTTGGGGTTCAGATGATGACCACTTAAGTAGTCACAAGTTTTGAAATCAGTCTTGTGAAACAACCCCCATGGAGAACACTGGTTGTGTCAATTTGACCTCTGACCTCAACCACATTTCTAAGAATAGCTCAGTTTATTGTACTTCAGCATCCTTGTTAAAGTATTATCAAGTGTACCTTCCTTGCTGCATGAAAAACAGATAAAAAACTCTTTCTAGAGCAACTTCCCCTTGTAAATTACAAAATGTACATTGATGCTTTTAAAGGACTCCCTAGGGTAGTGTTTTCAGCATCAACCCAGAGAAGCTTTTAAAAAAAATATCCCTGGGTGGTTTCCTTGTCTCTTTAAGTTGTGGATATAGGATGTGTATTCAAGCTTGATCAGCATTTTTAGACAGACCTATACATTGTAGACTTCTATATGCTGGCCTATAGAAGTATATAGCTGGCCTATAGACATCTACATGTATAGACTGACCTATAGACATCTATAGGCTGGCTTACAGACATCTATAGGCTAGAAGGTTGGCCTATAGAAATCTATATATAGAAATCTATATAACCTATAGGTTGGCCAATAAACATCTATAGGTTGGTCTATAGAAACCTAGAGGCTGGCCTATAGACAAAACGTCTCAATTCTCTATAGGATCCTATAGGCCATCCCATATACATGTATATGTCTATAGGCTGGCCTATAGACATGTCTATAGGTTGCCTATAGGTTATTTCTGTAAGGGAGTAGTGGCACTGATTGTACATGTATGTGTATATAATTCTCCATGGGAAATGAGAATTTTGTTTATGGTTTTTTTCCATTATAGATGTATATGTCAGGGGTAATGATTGATCAGAACTATAATCACATATGGGAAAACTTTATATGTGCATGGTTGGTATTAGCAATTTCTCAATAATATGACAGAACCCCATGATGCGCGAGTGCAAGTGTGGCAGACTCGGGGTACTTGCATTAGTGCTTACAGTATTCTCTGTGGCATTATTTTCATGTGCATAGCAACTTTACCACTAGTATACATATGTAATAATGTAGTTTAGTTGAATGCACAGCATATCTTTAAATTTCAATGCTGAAAGATAAGAAAGGAAGTGCATGTATACCTTATAAATAGAAAAAAAAAGGAAGTACATTCTACATGCATGAGGCAGTCAATCAGACAGGTATAAAGTGCACATATATAGAGAATGTTAAATCTGTCTTTAATGATTGTCCATTTCATTTACTTAAATGTGTTTAGAATTAAAGCAATGTCTTCCCAAGTGATGACTTGTAATGGACAGTATGATAACCAAATTAGCTTGTACCGAGATACTGATGTTGTTGACCAATCTATTTGTCAAATTGCATTCCCACTTAAGTCTGTTGCTGTCTATATTTGCTTTCAAGACACGATGACTGGACTACTAATGACTTTTTTTTTTAAAGCTTAATGCAGTCAGGTTTAATATGCAAATAATGTTCATTGCCAATGGCATCATGGGTATGTAAATGAGTATGTGATATATGCAAATAGTCTTTTGGTTGACACCTTTCAATTATATGTTTGATGGCATGATTGACAGGTTACAGGCAATAAAAGTGATACATTCAGTAACCACATGATCAATATGATTGGATCATTTCTGAGTTACCGATAGCTTTATCTGACCAGGATGTGCCCTAGTGCATGTATTGCGCACTTGGGGTATTTGCACACACACTTGCAGTGTTCTCTGTAGTTGTACTTTTACAAGTTAAGTGAGTGAAAGTGCAGCAGAAAACTCTGCAACCATGATGAGTGCAAATATACCTGAATACTCACTCTTGTGCTAATGTAGCACAGGATTTTATATGTTTATTGGAAACAGTAAATTTCAATAAAAATCATACATGTACTGTGCAGTCACCTTATTTCGTACACAAGGAGGAAAGACTGCATGTTCATTTGTATATCATTTGCATACAGGTATGCAATATGTTTTTCAGTGTTGTACTGCAGTGAAAGTACTCCTATTATGAATGCACACCATTTTTTAATGTAGAACAGCAATCAGTTGTAACTTAACTTGCCATTCACTGAAACTGAAAAATATAACTTAATGAGACTGTGTAATTGTTGTACACTTGCAGTAGGATACAAAAAGAAATTGCAACCAGCAGAGGTGAAAAGTTAAAGTTAAACCAACAGAAATGCACAATGTCATGTTGCTGCATTTGGGCAGATTAATAACATCTACAATCCAAGAGTACTTTCATCACTTGTTCAAAATAATATTGCAATAGCTCTGAATTATATAATGGAGGATGAGAATAAAAAAAGAACAAGAAAAAAGAAGAAAAGTGCAATGACTTCTGCAATCTCTTGGAGATTGATAATGAAACTAGAACAGTCAAAAGTGATAGCCACATAAAAGTAAAAGTATCTGCCACGTCTGTGTATGCCATTAGTGGACACAATTGATAGTAACTTTTTAATCTTATCAGACTTTAGACATTACAGAAATTAAATTTCCTATCTGATGTTTTAGTCTAGATTATGCTGCACTGCTGTGAATGATAAAATATGCTTATCTTATAAAATGATAGCTTAGACTACTCCCATTGGAATTACATGATGGGTAAAGAGTGTTTGATTTCTTTTAAACTCAATGGTGATGTACGTGATAGTACTACATGTACATACTGTGGGTCTGTGTGTGTTTGTGGCAATGCATATGTATGGATGGTGGAGGTGGGGTGTGTGTGTGTGTGTGTGTGTGCTTGCATGTGTGCATGTATGCATGTTTGTATTATGTATATGTATATGTATATGTATATGTATATGTACATGTATGTATGTATGTATGTATGTATGTATGTATGTATGTATGTATGTATTACATGTGTGCCTATGAATGCATGCCTCCATGCATTTGTGACAGTGTGGTTATTTATGTAATGTATGTACATGTACATACATACATACATACATACATACATACATACATACATGTACATGTACATGTACAATCATGTATATGTGTATATATGGATGGATGGATGAATGGGTGGGCGGATCAATGAGTGGATGTGTGCATGGATAGATTGATGGATGGGCGGATGGATGAATGAGAGCATACTTTAAAAGATTCCACACAGAGAGAACATACAAACTTAAATCTAACTTCACCCTGAAGTTTAACTTTCAGTGACAGTGCAGCTTAATTCCCATGTTTATAGCTGAGAACCTAAATTCAACGTTACATATTTAAAGCACATGTAACCATTGATCAGTCTTTTGATTGATCACAGAGTCAGGCAACAGATCAATACTTTCTGAAAATCAACCGTAATTGGATTCCCATGACATAAATCTAAACCCTGTTGAGAGGGGACATATAGTAGTTACTATTTATCATTACGTGTATCTGTCAATGAATGAAAGTTCCAATACCTAGAAATGATAGTCTCTGTAGTTAGAACAGCTCCATCAATCATATCAAGAAGGATGAAATCAATGAAAACTTAATTGTCAGGCAGTAATCTCCACATTTACAATAAGTGATATATTTTACTTGACTCTTAATAATGATAGCTTCTACTCAGTGTGCCCTCGATATAAATCTAGTTTGGTACACCACTGATGGACAGCAACTTCTTGTGACCCCGCAAAATTTGGTAAAGAGCTGTCCTATACAATGAAAGAAACAATAAGTAACCAAATTAAAACCTAATTTCCATAATTTTGACCCACCCAGAGAGCATACTGCTGTTACATGTAAGTAAATGTATGTATGTATGTATGTATGTATATATGTATGTATGTATGTAAGAATGTATGTATGTATGTATGTAAGAATGTATGTATGTATGTATGTATGTATGTATGTATGTATGTATGTACGTACGTATGTATGTTTGTATGGATGGATGTATGTATGTATGTATGTATGTATGTATGTATGTATGTATGTATGCATGCATGTATTTATTTATATGTCTGTCTGTCTGTCTGTCTGTCTGTCTGTCTGTACCGTATGTATGTATGTATGTATGTACATTGTATGTATGTATGTACAGTGTATGTACAATGTATGTATGTATGTATGTATGTATGTATGTATGTATGTATGTATGTCTGTCTCTGTCTGTCTGTCTGTATGTATGTGTCTGTGTGTGTGTGCATGTATGTATGTATGTATGTATACAGTATGTATGTATTACATGTGTAGATTATTTAGTAAATTATTTAAAAACGACATCATTGATCCAAATTAAATTCAGAAATTGAAATATAGTCGCCACTTGTGCAGCACCCAAGTACCCTGGGAAAGGAAACCTGAGTATCCAGGGAAACCTGTGTTCTTCAGTAAGAATAAGATTAAACTGAGCATCTGCCTTCTTACATACAGATCTGGAAAAATTGTAACCACGCCCAGCTGCTTTGCGGGTATGAACTCAGACTGCAGTGTTAAGAGGCACATGAGGCCTGGCACCGCTTGTCCACTGACAACCCCTTACCCCTACCATAGGGGAAAATCTAGTCAAACTTGCATTGATAACCATCCATGTACATTTACCTTCAAGATGGTCAAGGTCGAAACTGCTCGGTGATAATAGGTAGATTCTACCTGGTTTTCCCCAAGTCAACATCACTGCAATACTCTTCAAAGATATGTACATATAATTTTAGCTTGTTTATATCTTAGCTTGTACAGTAAGTGCTTAAAGGCCCGCTTTGGATTAGAATTAAAAGTGTGAAAACTGGTCTTTTGACCGGGAAAAAAGTTGGACCACACCAAAAGAATAATCCAATGTAATCCTTGTTTATAAAAAGATAACACTAGTGCAATGACCTGAGATTGAAACATAGCCCTTTAAGCCACAGTTGCACCTCTTAAAGTTAAAGACACGCATCATTTAACTCAAAGATGTGACAAGTAATTCAATGTATTTTTTTTTCTCATTTTTCTAGATTTCACAACAACTTTATCAGCATGAAGGATGGCCAATTTATGTGTCAGTCATAAAGGTAAGGCAACCACAGTTCATTTATATTGTAGTATTTGTATGCTGTTACAGTACCTTCTTCTATTTATGTAGTAATTTCCCATCATTAACACATCCCATGACTGCTCAGTATTGGAGAAACCCCGGTGAGATAGTCATCATAAAGGGTTAGTATGGTTAGATATCTATGCAGAATGCCATGCATACAAGTATTCATAAAACAGCATGTTGTAATAGTTACTTGGATTGTGGCGTGACTTTGAAAGAACCTTGTGAATAATGTTTCCAAGCGTTATATTAGCGGATGATTGAAGTTGATATTTAGTTTGATTGTCTGGTCTCCCTTTCTCTGTCACTCACTTAGAGGTTACCACAAGATCGCCATTTAAGATACAAAATGTATCTACTGAAAAAAGAACATAGTCTAAATGTATATGCATGCGGTTCTCATCAGGCACAAACTTTACACTGAGACAACCAGCATATACCTGCACAAGCCAACTTATTGCCTTTGAACAGTAAATATGTGATATACCCTGAATGTTTTACATCACAACAACCTATGTCTGTGTCATTGGTTTTGTGGTGCTCGGAATATAAGTCAAAATGTTCCAAATTGCTGTTATTTTTCTAGATTTTTCTGAAATTATACTTGAGGAGGTATAATTATATTTAATTCCCCCATATTTGTCTTCATTCAGGTAAGGAAAATACCGGTAGTAGTGACATAAGGGATTCACTTCTCGTCTAGTGACTTCTAGTGACAAGGCCTCCTTAGCTTACTTGTATTTTCCTCAGCTAAATGAAGACAACTATTAGGGAATAATATGCAGTAATAATTTCATGGTTTAATGAAGAAAAATATTTCAGAAAGATATTGATATATAGTTATAGTACCAAATATTTGTAATATTTGAATATTTTTACTGTAGGAAACACTTTCAATATTGGAGTGGGACGCTACATCTGAGGTGACATTTTCCATGTTAGCAATGTCATAATTTATTTAAAAGTCTTCATTTAAATCCACATCTGGAATCAACTTGTTTCATCTCAAACCTGCTCATACTTGTTTGAGATATCCTGCTACAAAAAACTGACAAGGAGGAAAACATAACATATGACGTTATGTCCAATCCTGATTGGCAAAGATGTAACTATTGTTACAGTAACAAAGTCTGAAGAACATTCAAACCAAAAAGTGTTTTAAAGGGCTATGTTTCAATCCCAGGTCATTGCATTAGTGTTATCTTATCAATGGAGCCATATGCATTACATAGGACTATTCTTATGTCCTGGAGCAACTTTTTCTATAGCTCTGTTACAGGTTTTTTTTTCACACCTGGAGTTTAATCCTTATCCAAAGTGGGTGTTTAATGTGATACTGAGAAGAAGCTTTGAAAGAGCAGATTTTGAGAAGAATTTCTTGCAGCTTCAGTTTGATATTTCCATTATTTTCCCCATCAATTGAAACCATATAATGGCACAATTAGAATCTATTGATATATGTCTAACAAGATTAGAGGAATTTATGCCTGAATGAGGAAGACAGAATGTGGACAATTCATCACCATATCAATTCAAATCAAGCGGTGGCAAACTGTGGCTCCATTGGAATGGAAATTAACTATGAACAATGTAGTCAAATTGAGTTACTTATTTACATCATACTGTACAAAATCAAGCGTGAGTGGGAGACATTCTGAAAATCTGCCTGAAATGATTCAGAAAGACTTTTTCAACTGTGTGATTGTCAACTAGTTATAGACTGATTTCATTTCTTTGTCGTCTTGTTTGTGAACGGCATTCTGAAAAGCCTTGCAAAGAAATTAAAAGTTGATTCAACTGTGTCATTGTCAACTAAGTGGAGACTAATTTCATATGTATGTTGTCTTCTGTTATGTTTACGACATTCTGAGAATTTGTTCAGAAAAGATGCTGTAAGACTTTTTCAGCTGTGTGATTGACAACTAGTTATGGACTAATTTTGTTTCTGTGTCTGCTGTCCTGTTTGGTGGGCAGGATTCTGTAAACCGGTAAAAAAATACAACTGCATGATTGTCGAGTTGTTAGAGACTAATATTTCAGCTTTGTTGTCAGTCCAATTTGTTTGTCGGGATTATGAAATGCTATGAAATGAATGACTTTTTCAAAAGAGTGGTTATCAACAAGTTAGAGACTGATTTTCACTTCTGTCTTGTTTTGTCCAAATTTTAGGCCTTATTTCATCCACACTGTTGCCTTCACCACTGTTGACATGGAATATTTCTCTTCTTTGTAAAGTGATGAAGACCAGTTATGCACTTAAAAATTTAGCAAAGAAGTTTTGTTATTGGATGTGACTTGTCAAGTGATAAGATTTTAGTATGTGTTTTATATTCAGTAATGCATCATTTGGCCCATCTCATATCTCTTTTTTCAAGATCATCTGAGTATTCCCCCTGCTGTTGAGTCACATCATCTCCTGATTACTGTCAAGCATAAATGACTGTACACAGTATTATCATTATCATATACCCAGTATCACTTCACCCTGGCATGCTTTGCTGGAATATGGCAAGCGACATGCTCGTTGATGTCCATTCACTCAGTGATCTGGTTTTGATTTCTTTAGTCTCACTAGCTTTATGTTTTGTGCATAAAATAATGTTTCACTTTCAATTTATGTAATTATGTGATTGAAATGTTTCTGTGGCATTTTAATGCTACATATGATAAACCTTTCATACCCTTACTACAAAAAGACACAAACTAGGGTTTCCTAGTTTTTAACATATCTAGACCGTATATTTAAGGCACAGTATTTCAAATTGTAAAATCTGATGTGTTCTGAAATATCTATTAATTTTGCCTTTGAAATTTGTTGCTGTATTCACCTGGTATTCATCTACCGTACATTGCTGGATTTGTGATTCACTTGCACTCATTCTATCCAGCTTGTTATGGTAGCCTGTATAAACCTGGTGAAAGTGGTTTGAAAATATTTGTATAAGCTGATTGGTTGCAGTGGGAAGTGATTACACAATGTCAGACCATTTGATTATTCAAATGAAGTCATTAATATGTAAATATACACCTACAGATTAATTTCTATTCAGTGGTTCTCATCATTTCTATGACAAGAGGAAAATGTCCTTGTGTTATAACTATATGAAACACAGATGGCAGAAATTAATGGTGTTTACACTTGCCACATTGGAATAGTGACTTTTGAGCTATGACCCCTAAAATGTGCTAATTCACATAATGTAATATTATAATGTTATGTAAATTTAGACATACATGTATTATAACATTTACCTTTTTTGTGTGAGGGGGTGTGGCTAAATTACTGTATTTGAATGGCCCATATAACAAGCTAGATACAATGAGTCCAGTGAAATCACAGATCCAGTGATTTAATGTATATACAGATATGTTATAGTACAAGATACATTCTGAATTTATCATAAGATGGGAAGTAATCATCTTTCTTCATTATCTTCATCATTTCCCACATTATGTAATAAAAACCTGAACACTTTTTTACAGTCCAAATTATAGACAAACAGACCTTTGCCATGCAACTCATACACCCTCCAGGGAGTTATGTCATAGAATCTCAGCCCACACACACGTATATTAGGCTGTAAACAATTATTAGGATTTGTGATTATGCAGTTTGATATGTAATGATATCATAAAATGTAATCACATCATTAAAAAAGATTAAAATCACAAGAAGAGGATTTTTCATATAAATGTAATTGCAAGACTAAAACAGGTTTAGCATAGCTTATGGCCATCATGACAAGTGCATATCTCATGAAATGTAGGACCAGTCGGGCAACATTAAGTAGTAGCAGTTTTCCCTTATCTGGGTGTTTTGTCATCGTTTTGCAAAATGTGTTGCAAAATATGTACAGTAAAACAAAAACATATATAGCATAGCTTATGCTCTGCATGACAAATGTATCTTCATTGCAGTAAAAGGTGGGGATAGTTGTCAATGATTTGATCGGTAACAATGTTTAATGTCTAAGTTTGTTTTTGGTATTTATGTTTGTTTTGGTGAAATGTGCTACAAAGTAGTATTACCACTGAAAACAACTAAGCATTATGACAAGATGGGACAGTCAGTAATTTTCACTGTAATATTTTTCACACTTAAGTGTCATCAAATTTGGATCTTGAAGAATCACTGTTTTAGTTTTAATGCAGGAGGAAACTGGAGTACCCGGGGAAAACCTGCATTTTTCGGTAGAGTCAAAGTGAATGACACTCTTCTTACTTACTGGTAAACTTAATCAAAACCTTAATAGGTTTGAACCCCAACTGCAGTGGTAAGAGGCAAGTAATTTAACCACTCAGCCATCGACAACCCATATAGACGAGCATTGGGTATTTATTTTGGATTTTTAATTTATAACACAATTTTACCATTGCTTGGAAAATGAATGTTAAACAACAAATGCCAACTCCTTGTTTGTAACTCTATAAATTGCTAAAGATTAATAACTGTGTGAAATGTACGTACAATAACAAACTTTTTAGCACATTTTTTTAGCTTTTTTGCAATGTAGTGACTTACCAACACAGACTTGGTCTACGTTGTTTCACATTGATGATAAAATTGGTTTATAAATTAAAAATCAAAACTAAATACCCAATCCTCATCCATATGGCCACTTTAACCACAGAAGATTTTTTGTTGAAAGGGTACATAAATATTTATTGCCATCGAACATCTTGATATCTTTACATCACACGTTTCATCATCAATTTATAGACCAATTTAGGAGTCACACAATTTAAGGATACAAGATTAATACTTAAAATGTGTTAGGTAGCCATAATGAAATCTATTTTACTATACTAACAGTGAATGTTTTTCCTTTGGCTTTGGATAGTCTAAAGTGCATGGTTACTGTGATATGATTGTCTGTCCAACAGATTAGTTTTTGAAATTAAGTATAAATACATGTGTGTGTCCCTAGACTAGAGGCTTTAAGTATGTGTCCATAGACTAGGCTTTATTTACAAGTCTGTGACCCTACACTAGGCTTCATTTGCAAGTGTGTTCCTAGGCTAGGCTTTATTTACAAGTGTGTGTCCCTACACTTGGCTTCATTTGCAAGTGTGTGTCCCTAGGATAGGCTTTATTTACAAGTGTGTGTCCCTACACTAGGCTTCATTTGCAAGTGTGTTCCTAGGCTAGGCTTTATTTACAAGTGTGTGTCCCTACACTTGGCTTCATTTGCAAGTGTGTGTCCCTAGGATAGGCTTTATTTACAAGTGTGTGTCCCTACACTAGGCTTCATTTGCAAGTGTGTGTCCCTAGGCTAGGCGTTATTTACAAGTGTGTATCCCTAGACTAGGCTTTATGTACAAGTGTATGTCCCTAGATGAGGCTTCATTTGCAAGTGGGTGTCCTAGACTATGCTTTATGTACAAGTGTATGTCCCTCGACTAGGCTTACATTGTATATATGTACACGTGTATTTCCCTAAGACGAGGCTTTATTTACAAGTGTGTGTACAAGTTTGTGTCCTGTGAATATACTTTATAAACAAATAAATGTCCCATGACTAGACTTCATTTACAAGTGTGTCTCTAGGCTAGGCATTATTTACAAGTGTGTCCCTAGACGAGGGTTTATTTATATGTCTAAATCCCACGACGAGACTTCATTTAGAAGTGTGTGTGTCCCGAGACTAGGCTTTATTTACAAAATGTGTGTCTGATTTTTTTCATGCAAGTTGTGTGATTCTAGGTATGGGTTCTAGAACACTGATGATGGCAATTACCATCTCTCCCCAATTTCAAATAATGGTAGATTCCAAGAACAGAAAATCAGAACTAGTATACATAGTACATGGCACATGGTAGCATACACCAGTTTCTGGTTTGTTTGTTTTTAATTTTATAACTCTTGTCAGATCAGATCATCTTTCACCAATGTTAAATAATAGTCTATTCCAAGTAGGGGCATGTACAGAAGATCAGAACCAATGTACATACATGTACATGTCTACACCATTTTATTGGTTGTGTTCTGTTAAAACACTTGTCGCACTTTATTTCTTTCATTTCACTGATGATAAATGAAAGATTCCAAGTGTAAAAGACCAAAACCAATGGTAGATTAGATTCAGTCAGGAACGCTTATTGCATTACATCTTCTCCACCTTTTTCAAGCAGTGGTATATTCCAAGCATGACAAATAGAACCAATATACAGTATACACCAATATACTGTTTGTGGTCAGTCAGGAGCACTCAGCAGACCTCAGCCTCACTTACCTATTAATAAATGATAGATTCCAAGTGTAAAAAGGTAGCCCAGTTGCAATATACACCAATATATAGTTTGTGTTCAGTTTGGGAGCACTCAGCAGATCTGATCCTCTCTCACCTATAATACATGGTAGATTCCAAGTGTAAAAAATCAGAACCAATGTACACAAGTTTATGGTTTTTGTTAAGTGCTTTTTTCTATGCCGAATCCCACTTAATTCCTGCATTCTATTGAAATGGTAGTAATTCAGTAAATCAAACACTAATACTTCTATACACCTTTAATGCTCTATCTAATCTCCCCTTCATGTTTTATTTGAAGATGTCATACTTTGATGTAATTAGAGAATGCTGAATCTCCTCAATGTAATATAAAGACACTTTTTATAGTCACTATACTTGCAGCCACATCCTGTCCAGCTCAGAGTAACAATTACATTTTTTTTATCTACTGTCATATAAATAAAACTTTAGTGTGCCTCATTTCTTTTGATAGTGAATCAACAATACAGTAAAATTTCAGTGACTAAGACTCTTTTATTCCCTTTGGGAATTATATTAAAACTTTCACTGTGTGATTTTGAATTGATTCATCTAGCCACTGCAGTAGGCCCCCAGTTTCATGAGGTGTTTCGTGAGAGAGTTTTTAGATATTGTGTAATATCTATACAGATGAAAACAGAGTACACAGAGCATGATAACAAAAATAAAATTATTTCCCAAAAAAGTGACTTTCATCATTGGTTGGGTATTTCCTAAGGTTTTAGATTGATGAATTTATCCATCAGCCACTAAGTCCTTCCATTCCATTACCATTTTGTATAAAATAATGGATTTTCTAAGGTTTGAGACACCTGGTAATATCAGAAATTGAGAAATGTAGTAAACATACTTTCTTATACAATCCATGATTAGTTTGTGAAAATGGTAGCCTTAGAGAATCAAACAAAATGTACCTGACTACCAGCATCAACAAAAACTCTGATTCAAGGCACTTTAGGCAAAATAAAGGATTCACTTAGGGACTGTCTCAGATTGTTGCCTAAGCTCAGAGAGAAAACTATGTTCATTTAGGAGGAAATTACTCCGGACTCCTTAAGCTTAAGGCAGTTGAGGGATTTACGTAGGGACCATCTAAGATTGTTACTTTTCGGAAAACAGCAATATTTTACTTTTTAGGACAAAAAGGTTTTAGGTCAATTTAATTACTTAATAGTATTTGCACCTCCTTTGATAATTGCTTTTTCTCTGAAAATTTAACTTGTAAATGTGTGTCTCCCAAGGTATACTTTTGTTTCCTTTAAGTATATTGGGATTACTACAAAATTTGAATATATCCAAAATGTAGAATAGTGGGCTGACTGTACAGTAACCGCACATTCACATTCAAAGTAGGGAGTTAGGATTAGAGTTAGGTTAGTGGTAGATTGGGTACACACACATAGCAAAAACCTGGTGTCATGTGCATGGACTTAGAACTGTTAGAACTAAATTATATTCCTGGTACTTTTGTCATTGAGCTTTCAAATTTGATGAGCAAATTTCACTTTCTTGTGTGACAATCTGAGATGGTCCCTTAGAGTCCATAGATGAGTAGACATTGATTGTACTAAATAATGTGTTTGTGAGTAGACAAACACACAGACATAGCCTCTAACACTTCCAGATTTTTGTAAACAATACATCATGAATTTCAACACTCATACCAAATAACACAATTATTTCAGCAAAGGAGTTTATACTCTGAGAGACAATTATTAAATTGCATATATAGGCAGAGACCTCTGGGTTTGCAATATGTATAAGAGGTCTACTATTGAAAACTCATAAACAAAGGAAGGAACAGTGAGTTCAACCACGTAGAGAACTCAACATTTCATCATCATTAGTACATCTCTTGGGGAAAATCTCTCTTTTTCTTCAAGTAATTGCTCAGGAAGGTTTGACCTCAATAGGGACAAAAACACTTATTTCCTGTGCTGCATATTAGATTAGTTGTTTTAAGGCATCCTAATTAGATCATGGATAGCTGTTGTACATGCTAGACGTTTGCCACATTCAGATGGTAATGCTGTACATGTACATGTACAACTGTGAAAAATAGCTCTGTTTACAGGGACAATCATTATAATTAAACATACATGTACACCCCAGTTGTTCCTGGCATGAATTCTTGGTAGCACAGTTTTCCTAACACTTATATATTTAGGCTAGAAAGAGATTGGAAGTCACATATATCACACACATATCAGAAGTTCAGCACACTTTTAGGTGGATTTATCAGAACAGCAGGTTCAAAACACATTTTCTTGTTCACACACACACATAAAAACATCCAGTGTTACATGCATGCACAGAACAGAACATTGTAGCATACTGACTGCTTTAATAGTTGACTGAACAGAACATTGCTCTGGAAATCAGTGCTATAGAAATTTGATTGATCCCTTATGAATATGAGGCTTATGACTGACATTCATAAGGTGTTATGTGAACATGATGTTATACTGAACAAACCACTTTTTTAACTGGATAATGATATCCAGTATTACACCACAGACACACTAGCTAATAACACAATAACACTATTGCAAAGAAACCCTCCTCGACCGTGCCGTAGTCTGAATGAGCATCATATGTATGCTGACCAGTATAATGACACTTCCTGAAACCACCTGTTTGAGGACATGTACATTGAGGAAGATTTCCTTTGATCAGTGTGTCAGTAAATGCAGTGTGTATGGCACAATACTAAATACTTAGTAATAGAATCTTGGAGCGGCTCAGAGAGGAGGTCTATATTAAAACAAATGAGTTCTAATCTAGAATATGGTGTTACTGATCAATTCAAAACTGCAATACTTTTTGCAATATCATTTGTAATACACAGTTTTGTCATGACACTACAGTAGGTCAACACAAGCTAGATTATCAGTATCTTTTAAATGAATTTCAAAAGTTTTGCACATCTTTATATTAAAGATATAATGATTTGGTTATAATAATAACCCAAAAATACATCTCCTAGCCGCCCAACATTTTCATTGTACATAGCCTACTGCAAAATTCCTCTCAGAGTTACCTTCTTCAATCCCTAATAATTTATTCAAACATTAGTAATAACAAATCTTTCCTTTCATTATCATTAATGATGAGTTATATATCTTACCATTTCTAGACTAATTACCTGAGAGTATTACAATATTAATTTGTCATATCCTGTCCAGACAGATCAATCCATTATCTAATATTCAACTTTGATTTATTACCATTATCATTTGTTTTTCCTGAAGCACATACTGCGTACATTATTTTTTTTTTACAAAAAGAGTGTGATGAATATTAATTTCATGATATGATGCTAGTATCAATCTATTAAAATATCTAGTACCAGTGATATTTACACTGTTGCATGCTGATACTACATCTGCTTGTCCTGAAAACACTTACATGTATACCAATATGCAAATGATATGCAAATGATTACCCAATCATATTGTGTGATATTTATATGCAAATACTCCAAGTACCGTAACACCACACCTGTACTCATATACCACTGAGTTCTGAACTTTCAATAATATGAATGTATCGTTGAAATTTGACTGTCAAAGACATTTTTGTTTTTCAATGTTTTCACCCATCTTCATTTAAAAACACATCACATAATTATGTATAGTTTTTCAAAATGAGAGATGAGTGTTATTTTCATTTGGCAGTGACGTTTTCAATCCATTATGTAATAGATCTTTGTGCAATGCTAATTTAAATGTCAGTTATTGTAACTTGATTGTTTTATTAATAAGTGCTTCCACTCAAAACCACTTAAAAAACACATCTTTTACTGTCAATTTTTTCAAAATTCATGATGAATATTATTTCAATCTTATGGTGGTAATTTCAAGCCATAATTATGTAATAGATTTTGATGGTATCAATTATGTAATACATGTAGAATTGTTTGAAAATATTAAATCCATTATGTAAATTGCTTATGGCTTAGTAACGTTTAACTTATCACCTCTGGGGAAAAAATTGCTTATATTCAATTTGTGAAAAATGCATGATGAAGATTATTGTGCAATTATGTTTAATACATAAATAGATATATGATAATACATATCCTGACTGACTCAAGAGAGCTGTAACCTGTATCAACTGTTTATAACCTCTTTAACTTTTGAAGATCAAAGGTACTGATGGGGTTGTCAGAGTTTGTTTGTAGAGATTCAAACTTTTGTCAATTACGGTGAAATTCAAAGTAGTCTGAATTTTTCCGTTACATCAGTTTGTACAATTACATCATGAGAATACAGTTTAGATCATTTATTGCGCCCCTTTTGAGAACTGTACTGTGAATTGAAACCACAGTGAATTGAAGTAAGGAGTGAAAATGGAATAGCTGGGAAGATTGTTTGTAACAACAGTTTTATGTACTGAA
This sequence comes from Glandiceps talaboti, assembly GCF_964340395.1. Classification (NCBI taxonomy): domain Eukaryota; kingdom Metazoa; phylum Hemichordata; class Enteropneusta; family Spengelidae; genus Glandiceps; species Glandiceps talaboti. The sequence goes on from NC_135553.1 coordinate 13,921,544, forward strand.
ATGCACTGTATCATCACATTTTCTATTGTGAATACATTTCCAGTTTTTTTCCAAGAGAGTGACAGTACTTTTATTATAAATTAATGATGTCAAATTTAATGCATGGCTATCATTTTAAAGAAATTGTAGGCTGGAACACACTTAACTCTACCAGTGGCCTGGGGAAAACCAGTGATCTTACTCCAATTTAAAAATCAGTATTAGTTTTTGAAAAAGAACCATTTAATGCACAGCTCATGACAGCTCTGAGATCTTAAAATCTGTGTTTAGCTGTTAAATGAATACCAATGACTTAATCTGCATGTCATGTGTATCTCAGAGATGGCAGTCTCTATTTTTTCTAATCAGCAGCAGACATGTGAAAGACAACATGTCATAGTGAGGCAGTCATAAGCCAAGACACATTTTCAACATGCTATAGTTAATAGTGTCAAGTCATACAAATGGAAAATCATATCAGTCTATTTCTATGCATTGAAATTCGTAGCTTTGAGACAGCGATGATTAAATGCACTTTGGTGTCATCCCAAACCAACATTAAAAATGGCTGAATAACATTGTGTAACTTGTATGTCAGTCCATTGCACTGGATAGACAGCCATGATTAAACAATATATTTTAACATGTGAGCATAAAGAATCTGTAGTTACCAAGTGTTTTTACTAAGTACTGGCCAATGGTTAATATACATAATCAGCTACCGTCCTACATGACTGTATAAATGGCCATCCAAGTACTCAATGTTTGTGATGTTTATGTAACTGAAAGATATATTTTTTTCAATGGATAATGACTTTCAGTGTATACATATAACCTTTGCTATAAGACTGTCCTATCTTAATTTTAATATACGTTAGAAGTATTACATAATTGCTGCTTCATTGCTGCTCCATGGTTGCCCCCTATTTTCTGATTTGGCCCCCTACTCTCCAAAAACCTAATTTAGTGGAAACCTTAATGGTTACCAAGAAGCAATTTTTGATATTTCTATATGTTGTATTTTGCGACAGTGAAGCAGCAAGCAATTTAAATTATATATCTCAGCATTTTCTTATCACCACCTGAGACAATCTATAGTGACCGAGTAACAAATGTTATTATATCTATAATTATATTACAATTTACATCACAACGAAGCAAGTAGTGATTGAAATTACATATTTCAATATTTAGTTGTCACCTCACATAAGGCAGTGGTGATGGGTATAGCTAAATAACACTAGACAGTCTGTCTTCTATCTTCACATCATTGAGACGGCTATGATGAAATAACATGTATCAACATTTAAGTGTCAACTCATAACGACAGCGTAATGAAGACTGAATAAGGAATTTGAACATTTCCATGGCAACTGAGGTAGAGATGACCCTATATTTAGTCGGCAACTTTTACCAAGGAGACAGCAATGATAGAATCGTGATGGTATGTCTGAGATGGTACATTTAATATTGTGTGATAGGAATCTGTAATGACATTTTAGTTTCTTTCAGCGATATGACTTTCAGCATAGAGATACAATCTACATTAAACCTATATTTTTTAGAGTTCTGTTAGATTGGAGTGAAGTAGTTTTCAGGCTACCACATGTTATGTATGCACTTGGCTCTGATCCTTTAGTCCTAAAATGCTGTAATTGTCTCTGACCAAGGGAAGCTCCAATAGTCTTTCCCAACAAATATACAGTTTATATGACTGAAAGGGGTTGTTGAGTCAACAGCTTTGATGTGTGTATATTATGTGATCTTCATTTCATCTGAAAAGCTACTTTCTTTGCAACTCAACCTATTGGCTACATGATGATGATCAATTCTGATATAACTTCAGCTGTTATTGAAACAAATGTGTTACAGTATCAATTTGTTCCTAACCTTGTGTTCTGTGTATAGAAAAGACTCCTAATTCCTACCTGAAGTAAGAGTCTTGTGTTCATGTTGTAACACATCACCAAGCCCACATCCGTAAACACTCTGAACCCAAACTGTACCTACTAGAGCCCTGCTATAGATCATACGCCGATCTCCAAATCCTCCAAACACCCATCCTGAAACCCTCCTAAACTCATTCCGAGATCCTCTTTAATCAAGCTAAGAGCCAACCTAAACACATCCAGAAATTTAAACTCTCTTAACTTGTAATTAACATAGTTACATGTAGGACAAGATCAAAACCGGAAAGTATTTTCCAGAGATATTTCCATCTGGTTTCAAGATAGGTTGAGTAGGGTTTTAGGTTGGGTGTTGGGTATCTAAGAATGGGCATTTTATGTAGGAGGACTTTTGAGCGGGTTCTATGTGGGTTCATGGTGTTTTAGGATAGGCTTAATGATGCATTAACCCTTTAATTTATTCAGGCCCTAGGGGGTCCTATATAGTGCCACTTATATAGGAAGTAAAGGGTTAATAAGTAAAACAGTTATAGCAAATGGCAAATCTGGATTCACAACACATTAAATGCAGGTTTGTAAAAGATTTTGATCACTAGAGGGTCTCTAGGACAAAAGAACAAAGATGGCTTGCTCTTCAAGTCTTGGCTTTGCAAATAAAATGTCCCTTGATGACAATATTATTATCTTCAGCTGGGATATGGACACCATCCTTGTATTCGTGTCACTGGTATTAAAACTCTTATTGTGTGTTCTACAAAGAGTACTTAAATTCATCAACTCGACATGGACTGAGGTAAACACATTAACTATATTATATCCTTGGCGTGTCATAAAATATTGATACCTTCAGTCGTGATATCTTTAATCGAATTATTTGTTTCAATAAATTAGTAGGTTACTTAGCTTTATGGTTTTTTTATTTCTGGATTTGTTTAGCCATTCTTTTATAAATGAATTTGAAATACTCTCACAAATTTTTTATCATCATTCAATGTATATCTTCATCTACTATCTCCTACATCAGAGGCAGAGCCTTAAAAACAAAATGCATACATAATGTTTATTGCCAAAACCTTTGGAGAAGGTTACAGTATTAAAGGAACTTTCACAAGCTGAGTTTCTAAGTCGAATAAAAATAATATGCATAAAACCTCAATCGATGCATGCTTTCTATGACAGTACAATTGTCTTCTGTCATTGTTGGACAAGTTGATTGCATAGTAGTGATTTCATCAAAATTTTTTGTGTGTAAAGAAAATTACATCATCGGATTACTAATGGTCATACCAGGTTTGACTTAAGTGAATTCAAAGTGATAGTTAAGTATGCATCTCAGTGTTATTACCTTAAAAATATGCAGCAAAAATTAAAAACTCAGCTTGTGCCCCTTTGATAATGCAGTCACTTTATATAGGAAAAGTAATGTAAGTTTTAAGTTTAGTCATAAGTTTTTAAGTTTAGTCAATGACATATAGTTGTACTTGTGTTGCTCAATATTACTTGTGTACAGAGCTTAATGGTGACAGCAGTGAAGAATGGTAAGGTTTGTCAAGAATATAAATGTGCAAATATTCCTGACATAAGTGACTTGAAACATGAAGGGCAAGCTTTGAAAGATACATGCTATTGTCACAGTATTGGTTTTCAAATAACTTGTTAATTTCAGACCTCTGTTGACACTTAACTAGATTTCATTCTGCATTTTAGCAGCCCTTGGTATTCTGTCACCCCCCTAAGGCTTGTTAAGTTTCCGCAAACAAGGAATAGTGATGTTTCTGCATGGTTTATCAATGAAGGAACAAGTATTCAGGATTAGTTCAGTGTAACCCTTCAGTTGCCACATGAATGCAGTCAACTTTTGTATTCACACTGAATGTTGGGATTCTGTGACAACGAGATTAGATGAAAGTTAAGCTGACATTATCTTGCTGTTCATGTATGGGGATAATCCAAAGTGAAGATCTTGTACTGCGCCTTGTGAATATCAAAGGAAATGCTGAGTAAAAATTTAAATCAAAATCTAGAATAACTTGTAATCAAACATTCACAGTTTTGTTATAAAAGGGGTAAGAAAATTTGTATTACGTACTTTACATTTATCATAAATTTGTAGAAATAGCAGTTTAAGTATGGAAAAAATCAAGTTTGATGTTCACTTCTTCTATAAATCATTGTGCTATGGATTATTACGATATTATGCAGGTTATTCGTAACTGAAAAGGTTTCAAAATGGCGACGCGCATGTTAGCGAGGGACAGTGTACTCGGCTTGTAGGAACTGCGTTTTCATCATCTTTCAGATATTTTGCAAAGGAGGAAGTTTTGTATGAGTTTTTTTAGTCTGTATTAGTTTGTATCATTGTTGTGTATACTGTGTATTGTGATGCAAACATACGGTATATTACAACCAAATATTTGCTTTTTATGTCTTCATTCATGAGACTCGATTTGCTGAGATCTTCATTTGACATCACCATCATGCATAATAATACAGAAATTGAAGTTTCAAACCTCAGCATCTAAATACATCTATTGCAAATTCCCCAATTTGTTGACATTTATATGGCTTAGAACCTGATTTATGACTATTTACATTTGGACAACAAGCCAATGTACACAGTACCATCAATGACTAGTAAACAGGTCGTCGGTTACATGTAATTTCCAACCGAAAAACAAACAAAATATAGTCAAAAGTTACTTCAACATGTATTGAGATGTTAACAAACCACACACACAAGGCATAATCAATCAGCCAGAGATTACCATCTTCACATTCAGTATCTCTATCTCTATTTATGCATACACGCCAGATAAGTGAAATTTATGGTTACCAAAAAGACATTATATTTACAATCAAAGTGTTGCTGTGACAAAAATATATGCCCCTTGTATGTTTTAATGATCGTTACTGAATTATGCAGTAAAGATCAAACAGATATGCCAATCTGAAAGAGATCTGATTTTCTGAGACATGCTTGTAAAGTTAATCTGCATGCATTAGGGTCATTGGATCGATATGTATGTACATGCATGTAATTGTAAGACATGATCACAAAGATGTGCTGTGCTGCAAGGTTTATCCTCAGTCAGTTCAGAAACACTGCCAGTGTTAGTCAAACGTTTTATGAGCTTTGAAAAAGCTATCTGGTGATCACATATGCCAGCCTGTATAATATTTACAATCAAATTGTTGTTATTGGCCCATCATTCACATGAAAATATCATAATCGAGGTTTGAAAACTTTACTGCCTATCACACACCCTCTTCAAAAAATTTTTTTCCTTTCATTTCATACTCAGTCTTCCAATGCATATGTAATACTGGTATCTCCCTGAATCTTTTTCTTCACAGAACAACTCTTGATGTATTCAGAGATGTTAGTGTCAAATAATTATAGAATGTACGTCATATCTTTCTTCATGTAATCACACAGGCCTGGAATGCATTAATTCTCTCAGGGAGCCTTGATTTTGAAGTTGATATTTGCTTATTGCATTGCCAGGCCCGTAGCCCATATGCAACCAAAAGATACAAAATATATATAAAGGTAAAAGTGCATGCTTAGTTCAAATACAGATTACATCATTTCACTTGCAAACATCTCTCAAGAAGACAAATTTGAAGATGATGCTTATTTCTGGAGCAGAAGAAGAAGACAAATGCTGTTAATGGCATTACTTGCATATGATTCCCCAATATTTTTTGTTCACCCAAGAAAAATATGAATGACTTAAAGGGTCCCGTCACTACAAGTCTAGCAACTCATAAAGACAACATCCCTTAGGTCATGAGCATTATGCGGCTGGATGAAGAAAAATATCGGGGAATAATATGCTAATACCTTCTCACATTATTTATGAAAAATTGGGAAAAATAATAGCAATTTAGAATGTTTTGACTCATATTTCAAGCACTTTGGCACCAGTGACATAGACACAGGTTGTCTTGATGTACAACAATGAGGGTATACAATCCATATTTTCTATTCAAAGACAATAACATGGTTTGTGCATGGTATAATAAAATTTTAAAATACATGATGGTGTGAGCCATCACACTTGAATACTGGGGTACAAGTTAGAAAATGTAACATCAGTCAACATTTTGTCATATATTACATCAAGTCAACAGTACATGTAGGGTAACATTCACACATCACTTTTCTTTTAGTTTTAGAAAACACATTTTGAATAAAACCTTCACCATTTTGATCAATTTATCTTTCGAAAATGTTAAATCAAAACTCCTGAATGATCATTCCCTTCAGTGTCAAACATCTCTCATGAATATTCATTGTTCAAATATATTATTTCTGCTTACTCCCATCATGCAGTAGCCCACACAAAGATACCCTGTAAAGGCACAAGATCAACTTAATGCATGTCTGGAATCGCAAGTACATGTATTTGTAGGGGATGTAAAATCCTGAAATGACACTCCAGAACCCATATTTTCTGAAAATACCTTTATTTTTTGGAGGAGTAGGGTTTATGTATTTGGTAGACTAAAATCAATACAATACAGTACAGTGTAATGAATGGATCATATAAGGCCAAAAAAGAATTGTTTCTGGTTAGGACATACTGTTTAAAGTGGTGTGATGATGTGATTCTTTTTTATTCTCAATAAACCTGCCACTCAATCTACTGTTATGGCAGTTACTTTTCTTTTTATTTAGTACTTTAGAGCGAAGTGTGTGTGTGTGGGACAGATGTCATTTGCTTGTTCATGATTGGCTCTGCAGCTGTCTTCACTGAAGTAGGGAGGGTTGTTTTTGTCTTTACTCCTAGATCTGCTGACTGCATGGGCTGGAAAAACACACAAAAAAGACTGATGCAAGGATATTTGAGTGATGCACATGCTGACCCAATCTGATTAAAATCTGATGTGGTGAAAGCGGCTAGATGCCTTTATTTACCACTATTTCCATCATTTTGTGTCATTTGTTTTCTTCCGAGTGATCGCCACCTTCCCACTCTGATCCTGTGTAATAGACAATCCCATTGAATGTCGACAATATTGTAAGGTTTTCACAACCACTCAGCACGCTTCAATTTCTCCCGTGTGTTCAGCTGCTAATGTAACACTCATCATGAGTAGCCAATCGAAAGCGCGAGATTCAGACGCGATTGTCTATTACACAGGTCCAGATGTGGGACGGCAGCGATCACTTGAAACAACACAAACGACACAAAATTATGTACATATAGAGGTAAATAAAGGCATCTAGCCGCTTTTACCACATCAGATTTTAATCAGATTGATGCTGACCAGAAAAATTTTTCTTTTTTTTGGCCTAACAATAAAATTTATAATTTGGCTTGTGTTTTTGTTGCACTCAGTGTAATAGTTGTAATTGGGTAATTGTACGCTTTATGATGTATGAGCATAGTACACTACATGATGGCTGCTCATGACTTTATACTCTATACTAAGGTGTGAACACGGTGGAAATTGAATAATTTTGGTATTAACAGAGGTAATGCACCATATCACACAGGTGGTTGAAATCTGGACGTAGTGAGAATTGATGTTAATGAGTCACCTAGGTGGTCTGATTCTGTCAAGAGATAGTGAGAATTGATTTTAATGATTCACCTAAGTTGTATCACAGGCAGTAGAATGATTGATGCAGTCAAATGTACACATTAAGTTTGTGGGATTACGCACAACATATAGTTACTGACAACTATTGGCAAAGCAATGTTACACACCACTGACTTTACAGCTACTGCAAAAAAAGTGCCATATATTTTACAGACACTCATTTAACGGCTGATGCATATAGCAAGACATATAGTCACTTCTGCCCAACCAACAATAAGCAAAAGTTATGAAACCAAAGCAATTTATCTTGTTTAACATCCAACTTTTTATTTAAACACAGTGAATTCACAAGGGATCCTTCCCCTTTTAACCCTGATTGTACACACCATGTTACAAAATTGCACAATGCGAGACCGACCATTCTTGCAAACCAGACCTTATTTGTCTTCTGTGACACATGGTAAAAAGTCTGTCAAGGATGGTGCTATAAAGGAGGCTTTGGTTTATCAGAAAGTGTGTGACTGATTAGATATAGTTTCTGTTCACATGGGGAGTAAATGTCATTAAATTGGAATAACAAAACATATCCAGTAATGTAATTAACATATGTGAATACTAATTGACCTTGAATTGTACGGAGGTGAGTAATGGTAGTTGAGTAAAAATACATACTGTAACATGTTTTCAAAGTTACAACTTGTGCAAATTAAAGGAACAGCTGCTGTAAAGCCTTGTAATGTCCTTTATGTATTATCATATTGAATGCAACTCATATTTTAATGTGTAGAGATATACACTGTTAAACAGGTGCAGCCTGTTTGAATAATTATATAACGTTTATTACTCCCATTAGAAGTAATACTTCTGGCAAATCCTGTGGTTGTACAAGTACATCAGCAAGAGATTATGTCTGTAAAAAGGATACATTTAGAACAAAGAAATGTACTATGAAGAAAACTGATATTTTGTACATCCATGAAAAATAGAAATCCCCCACAACTTCCCCAGAATATATAATAGTGAATTTGAGGTCCACAGGTTTATAGTTTTACTGTTCCTTTTCTTTATATTCTGTGATTTCTTTTTAACTTGTAGTGTCATCTACGAAATGGGAAGATATTCTCCCCGCTTTATGAAAGACTTGCCATACTAAGGAAAGAATACAAGGACTTCAAAGAGCCTGAAGAGAGAGAACCACGGAAACGGATTCCTCCTCATGCCCAGTTGCCACGTGATGATCTAGATGAAGTTCCTATATCAAGTCCTGATGGAAGGTTAGAGCCGTTAGTTTGTAGCTTTAATGTGTTGTGTTCAGTAGACATTTATTGCTTGGATGTGTGACTGAAGGCTTATGTAACAAAGTGGTAGTGTTGTCACCCTGAGGTGAGGGATTTTATTCTGACTTGAGTTACTGAACAGAGCTGCAAAGTCAAACTGGATTAGAATCTTCATCAGTCATGCAGAAATGGCACCCCTTCGCTAATATTTTATATGTAATTTAGAACAGGATATTGCATTCTGTTTCACACTTAACTGCATGTCCTAATTTTTCACAATACCCATCAACTTCATCAACATTTTATGACTTATTAGATAAGCCTTTAATGTGTGGACTATGTTGTGTGGTTGTGAGTGGAATATTTTATTTGCAGCTTCTCTCAGCCATGACTCAAAGATTGGATTTCCTAGGTATGATCATTCAGGCACAAAATAACTATCTTTTAGTAAATAAGTGACCTTGGTAATGTCAGTGTCGAAGACATAGATGATGACACGAGTCGGATTTAAAATAAAAAAGTGTGTTTTTCATGACCAGTGGAATTGTAATGACAGCTAGCCACAGAATGTCAAGAGAACATCTCAATGTCAATATATAATTCCCTCCAGGCTTCACTAATATCTGACTCCTGTATGCTTCATGTATATTCCCAGGTTATCATTTTTTTCCCTACATGTCGTCATGGTGTCGAAATGCACAGTTTCAATGTGTTCTCACCCACTCATGAAATTGATAACAACTCCATTCATATTTGATAAGATTCCTCACTCCTAATCGGATCATATTTGAAAATGTCTTTAATAAATAATAATTGTTCTGTTGATGATAAATGTCGCATCATGTGTACTCGTGCATACAAACAAGGTGATTGATGTATGCTGAAATGGACTAACTTCCCTGTTCAAATTGACTGCTAAGCCCAAAAGAAGGTGTATTGTGCATACGTTATTGTACTCATTATGTATCCGTAACCTGTCAACCTTGCATCATTAATAATGAAAAGCTTCCTCAGCAAACATGAACTAATTCCTTATATTTGGCTATATAGAGGAAAAATATTTACTTCATAACCTTAGTTTAGTTTCACTCTCATTAATCAAAATTTTTTCCTGAATTTCAAAAAGTGTAGCTGTAACATTTAGTTAATTTGTTTTTGTTGTGCATGGACCTAGTTACTGACTTTATTGTTCTACTGCTAATTTGTACAATACATGTCCTATTATGTTTCACATCAAGAACAATATTTGCTGTTATACATAGGTTTACGTACATGTATAGCTGATAAAGTATATTTCATGATGTGCAACATTGAGTTAGTTATTATATATAACAAAGCTACCACCTCACCCCCCACCCCCACCCCCACCCCTTGAAAATATCTCCGGATAAAGCTATCATACCTTTTTATATGGGAAAGTAGGTCATTGACACATTTCAATTTCTAAGTCCATTGGGAGTCTGAATTAGCTAATCAAGATTGAACATGATTAAGAAAGTAGAGCAGAAAAAGTATATAACACTAAAATTGTAACTGAACAACAAATGAAATTTGGCCATAAGCTCCATTAGACTACAAAGGGGATAAGAAATATTTTAATCTGCCAATGAACACTTCCCTGATTGGGCTTATACAAATTGTGGTTGTATTTGTCTATTTAGCTATCTATTCATCTACAAAGAAGGAAGGTAAATATTTCCAACAGACACTTTCTCAAGAGGGCTATAGGAATGGATTCTGTCCATCTGACTATCCATGTGTGTGTGTGTGTGTGTGTGTGTGTGTGTGTGTCAAACCAAACCAGTTTCATTCAAACCTAGCACAAAATAAGATTCTAAAATGAATGTCACTTTGTTTTGTAGCCTTATCTAAATTAACTGTAACCCATATTTAGCCATATTTATTTGCAGCTCACCATTTTCCACACTTATTATCTCAGGCCTTTTTTAAAAGGACATTCAATGGATATACATTCCATATTATGTAAAATATTTTTGATTACTGGTGACAGCTATTTGAGGAGCTCTAAGTGCATAAAGCGTCGCCTATGAATATTGTACACTTGTAAGTTATTTCAAATAGATTTCGATACAAGAACTGAATACAAATAAGCTTCACATTGTGCAGTACATTGTAGATGAACAACTAAAATATTATTTGTACATTTCAATTCTTTTCAGTGCTGGTTACCGAGTAAAGTATATAGGCCGTGTTGACGTGGGGCAGGTGTGTATCTAACCTATAATGTACTGATTGCTTGCCTGATAACTTTCTCTCTGCTTTTATTTGCTTTGATTGTGACTTTATTATTTGTAATGGATTCCAGGGGTTATCTACCTGTGCTTTATCTATTGATATTTCAACAGAGAATATCAGTATTCTGACAGTGCTTTATGATGCTCTGTCTTTATCTTTCCACAGCAGTTTATTACATTATAAAAAGGTCACCATTCTTAATCCTGTAATCTTTCACAGTTCTTAATTCTTTATTTATGAAACCATTCATTTTTTATATCTATACCTGTTTTGTTTACTGAGCATGTATATTGTTATATACCTTAAAGCTATAACAAGGTTAGGTTGTTTGTGTAACACGACTCATCTGATTCGGATGTCTACATCAGTCTGCAGCTTCAGGGTTGCTTCAGGTAATACGGAGATATGATTTCACAAAGCTTTGGGATAGTGCAATATGAGAACAATACCTGTCTACATTAACTCTCTGCACTGTAAACCATATGAGTCGTAACCGTGTCCTCAAAGCCAATTTGACACACTGCTGATACACAGAATTTTCTTATGCTGCACCAATGTTAAGTGTTCTCCCATCCCTTACTATGTCGTAACTCACAAGAAAACATGTCTTTTTTTATCATTTTGACCTACAACAACAAACAGTGGCTTTTGTTAAGTGCATGCTGGTCATACCTAACAAACAGTCAACAAGAGCTAATTATATATGCACAAAATTAGTAGATCTACTGTAGATGAAGGCTTGACCTAAATGCATGTATTTATTGTATTTCATCTGCTTTTCATCTACGAAATAATATGCCCAAAAGTATATCTACTGTAGATATAGATTTTTGTCTGCTGTAGATGAACAGTAGATCTACTGTAGATGAAATGTTGATCTACTCGTTTGGTAAGTGTTTACACATAAAATTCTAGGATTAAAAAGATTGACACAAAATTAGGATTAACAAAAGATTTGCAAAATAATGTATTTCTCTGGCTTATGTTAAATGAAGTGATATGACTAAATGTATGACTTCGGTAACGTGACTATCTAGGATGTCCTTGCTTTGGAAAATTGAACATGTATGTGAAATGCATACAATATAAATTCGTATAATAACAACATGTAATGGACTTAATTTCATGTAGGCCAGTGATTCACTAATTGCACAGTCAAGTTGAAAAGATGGAACTCAAGAAAATATCTTACCTATCTACCAATTTAGTGGAATCGCCTACATCTACTTACCTGCCATAACTTAAGAATACAGGGCTTAATTAGTACATCTTTATATATTGACTACACTGGTCCATTATGTAAGGCAAACAAAATGAAGGAGACATTTTATATGACATCTAGGGAACTTGAATACAGGATATATGTAGTTCACAAAATGATTGTTAGAGGCTGTATTCAATGCTAAATTATTCTTAAATTTTAAAACTTGGCCATATTTCCTTCAGGTGTACCAAATTTTGTTTGGCTTTACCACCTTATAAATAATGTATGTTTTAATCATTATTTCTACCTGCTTTATTGAACCCAAGATCAATTAAGTTTAGAACAGCATTACAGAACAGAATAGTATAGAAAGGTGCAGTCCTTGACTCGAGTAGGCCAAGATAGCTTCTTTTAATTCCCTAATGATGTCCACAGTCTTCTAGATTCTTATCTGTAATTGCATAGATGTTTTATCAAAATTAGGTCAACAGAAGTTGGGATTTTAATACAAGACATACAGCATTCCAGCTGAGTCTTACTTTTTTTTTAATGTCATTAGCCTATGTTGACAATTCCAGTAATGTGTATTTCATTGCTGCATAAAAATAATCTCATTAATATTACCAATGCCCACTAAATATTTCTCAGGGGCATCAGAGTGTGGCATATGGCATAAAGGATATTAAACATATCTGTCTGTCTGTTTGATTTTCTGATCTTAAAATTGCATTTAATATGCAATACATGTCAGTGGTATTTGTAACATTTTTTCTTAAGGATCAAAGGCGTTAAAAAATGCCCTTCTTTTGAATTGGAACTGTATAATTTAAATAGCATCCAAGAAAATCAATAAACCCATTATCTGTCTTGAAATTAGGAGATAGTTTATATCGTATATTTAGATTTAAAATATGAAACATTTGAAAACAAATATGTTTGTGTCTGTATGTGTATGTGGTGGATGGGGAGGAGGTATTATCATCCTTTTTATTACTGCTTTTAGTGCATGGATGTATAACACAGGTTCAATGAAAATGGTGGTAACTCTATAAAGAATGGAAAATAGTATGTGTAATTTAACAGGGTGAACACCATCACATCTGTTATTAACCAGTCACTTTCACACCACAGAATTCTTCATTGAGAAATGTTACAATAAACTGGAGGAGGTGTTTACAGAAAGTAAATAACTAATTATAGTATATTATAAATGTATGAATCAAAAGTAAGCTATTCTCAGCTAAAACACTAGACAGTATAAAAGTTGAAAAGAAGACATCAGTAAGTTCAAAATTATGGTGGATTGACATTGACTGATGAAACTTCAGTTTCCACTAGGCTTGTAATGTTCCAGTTCAATTGTAAAGAGCTGAACAATTCTCACAGTGAGGTACAGAGTGATATAACTTGTATGGACATGACAGTGATAAAGTGAGAATGACTGATAGTCATGGTGTGCGAAAGTCAGGGGTGAAAACTGTCAATGATGTGACAGTTCTTGTTGCAAGGAAATGGTAATCAGAACATATCCATCTCTTTTTTGCAGAATTTAGTGAGATATTTGATAGCGTGTGATTCAGGATATACATGTAATAGAATCTTCCTGTTAAGTTTGAAATCCATCAAATATGTAAATCTGTGTCGTGTATTCCTAGAAACTTGGTAATAAAAAAGCTTAAGAGTAATTTAAGAATAGAATTTTGAAATGAAAGTTTTAAATCAGGAAGTTGTATCTGGAAATGCTTGACTGCTATACTTGATGGTTTTGATGAGTCTGCATATTAAGTACATGTACATAGTATACATTTTATAGTAACAGTGAAGTTACCTTTATTGGAATCTAGTTTTTGAAGTGACTACGTAGCTTTCTTACAAATCTCTCATACATCATCCACGTAATGATGTTATGCCATTTGGGCAGGTAATTTTACTATACATTTTATGGTATGGAGTGTTTGTGGCAAGATATCTAATAAATTAGTGCTGACATTTTTCCATAATTTGTAAATACATGTATGATTAGTTTCTATCTTTAAATCATAGTCATCAATATGCAGATATAACAATGAAATTTGTGATTTCAATGTTATCCAAATACGTCATGTGCAAAAACCTAAAAGAAAAAAAAAAGGTTTTTGTTAGTGTATTTTTTAATAGGATGAATTCTTCAAATTTAATGGTATGTGAAGTCAAGGTATTTTTACATTTGAAAGTAATGTAATTGTGTATTTTATAGAAAAGTGCTTGAAACAAAAAGAGATTGATTGAATTATCATAAACTGGATGACCACTTCAGTGCCATAATATTATTCGCTTAGTAACCAGTCTTTTGAGTCAGTCAGCTCAGTTTAAGATTTGCCCTATATCATTCAACACATTATGCATTTACTGTACATGTATTTGGAGTGATATATGTTTGCATTGTACAAACATAGTCATAATTACAGTGAAAAATCACACTCAATATTGTGTTCAAAGGAAACTTAGTGGCTAAGTGCAATTTTAACTTTACACAGATGCTTGAACATACAAATGTATAATGTAATTCAGTTATAAGTAAATAAACTGCGTGTTCAATTGTCTAGCTCTGGCTTTACAGTAAATAATATTTTAAAAGTGAACGCAATTCCAGGAAGGATGCATTTTCATAAACTTTGGGTTCCGGAGAGTCATTTCATGATTTTACATCAACTGTACTACAGTGAGGGATAATTTGAACTTGTGCCTCATTTGGACATTTTTGCTGTGGGCGATATGAGAATCACCAGGAATACACGTACAATAGGTGAACAATTAATATTTGTGACTCCTAAGTGCTAATTACTACCTTCAGTGAAAACTCTATGAATATTCATTGGTGTTCCACTGAAATTCTGTGTAATATAGGTGATATAACACCATGAAATTACTTTCCAGAACCTGAAATTTATGAAAATGCCTTTATTCCTTTTAATTTACAAACAGATACAAATGTCATTGCTGATGATTGAAAATGAAAATGACTGATTGGGTTCAAATTCATTACCATCGTCGGCTTGTATATGTCAGGGATCTGCAGAATTGACGTTCTTTTTCCATCTTATTGTAGGATGGGGGTGTGAATCAGATAGAAGGAGCCATAATGTCCATCATCAAGAAACATGAAAAACAGCCACAGGTAAACTCAACTGGTCCTCGATAATTAGATACCATTCCACAATATTTGTCTTCATTCAGCCAGAAAAAAAATGAGTGACCTAAGGAGGTTTGTCACTCTAAGTTCAAAGACGAGTAGTGACACATTCCTTGGGAAAGTCATGTTTTCTGGCTGAATGAGAGAAATAGTTGGAAATAATATGACTTCTGATTTTAATATAATTTTACCTTAAGGCAAGAATGATTATTGAAAATCTGGAAATAATGACTAGGGTATAAATTTCTATTTCTTTTCGAAAGCATGCAACATTGCTTGGCATGGTATAAAATACAAACTCATTTGGATTGTGATTGAGTCAATTTCTAATATTCAGAAGTTTTCATGTTTGGCATATCCAAATGGTGATGACAATCAAACCTTTCTGATTGTGTATTACTTTACAAGATCAATGCAGTGTTTGAAGAAAATGAAACCCTCAGTAAGTACTCAATGTCACTGGATATAGGTCAGGGTCAAAATGTGAAAGCCCAGTGTAAGACTCAAACAGTGTACATGTCGTTGACTAAAATATTCGTAGGTGTAGATTTAGGTGTAGGTGTAGGAACTTCTTTCTAATAGACAGCCTGAAATTTGTCTTAAAAAATAAACATTGGTGCTAAATGAATTCAAGTGACATATGATATATAGATATATAAATTTACCAAAGTATTGTATTAAAGACTGCATCATATGTTCCTTGATTTCTTCTGTACTGATTGTAGTAAGAAGAAATCAAACTTAATAATCAGGTCCAAAATATCTTCCCACGTACACACACAAGTTTACATTACTGACATCTGGATTCTTTTACATTTCAATTATAAACAGACTGTTCTGAAAACAGTTTGTACCCATGGCTGCAGTCAATATACTGAACAGATCACAATCTTTGTTGACATTTACATTCATTTTCCTTCAGTTACTGTTGTGTTGAGAACCACATCAGAATCTTTGTAATTTAATACTCGCCTCTCTACCAATTAATTTTAATGCTAGAATATATTTGCATGTACTGTATGTAGAATTCTTTTGAGTTTGTGAGCTCAGTTGTGAAATCTCATCAAACATGTATATAATAACTTAATTGTGGTTGTACATGGTAATCAAGTTATTATATGTTAAATGTGATCAACACTATTCAGATTTGTTGACTCACATTTACATTAAGGTCTTATAATTTCTGGGTGACTGAGTGAAATGTGAAATATTTTGACTTGTATTTGACATCATTCGTTACATGTCAGCAACGGTTCTATTGTCATCCTGTCCAGGAACCACTTAAAACTAGACTGATATTTTTTATACAATTTTGGTTGATTAAGTGATATGTTACATGTTTTGACTTGCATTTGAAGTGATTTTTTGTGTGTCTTTAATTATTATATTCTCAGTCTGTATAACCACTTTAAACCACACTGATATTTTTATACACTTTTTGGTTGTTCTACTGTCATCCTGTCTGGTAGCCACTTAAAACTAGACTGATATTTTTATAATTTTTGGTTGATTGAGTGAAATGTTAAAATGTTTTGACTCACATTTGAAATTGTTCTGTACATCTCTTTGAATGTTCTATTCCCATCCTGTCTGGGAGCCACTTAAAACTAAAGTGATATTTCTCTCTTTCTCTACCTTTTAATGTACTAAATATAGGACTATGAGGTGAGTTAAGTACATGCTCTATGCCCTCATTTCAGAACACCTTTACAACATGCACAATTTACTTTTCTCCTCGCTTTTTATCCCCATTACCATAATAAAAATAGTCTGAATAGCGCTCATAAAGTCAAAGTATTGACTGACAATTCCTTTAACTGAGCCAATTGTAGATGAAAGGGACTGTACATTGTATCAGCAACTCAAGTGAAATAATTTATTCATGACTAGCTTAATGCTTCTGATCAGCATTTTCTAAACTTTCAAGATGTTAAAAGCATACTAAGTAGTGGTAGATGGAATGGCAAGCATTCTTATCTGTAGTATTTGTATGGTGACAAATCAAATTATGACCTCACATGACTTAACAGCATATGAGTCTGCACTTCTAATTGTGGTTTATCCTTGCGAATGATTGCAGACCTTGTCATGCCTGAACTCCACTGGAATGCTAAATAATGTATAACTTGTGTGTATAAATATGAAGTAGAAGCTGTTGTTGCTCATGCATCACTGTCTAGTTGAAACATCAAGTGCTACATAATTCCGTGTTGAAACCTTATACACATTTAACAGTCAGTAATTTGTAGTTTTTAGCAACCTTGAGAATCATCCCATCTATCAGTTTTTTTATGTGTTCATGGAAAACTATTCCTGACCTTAGGAACCCAGGTTGATTGCATATAAACCTTGCACAATGATGAGGCAACTTAATCATTAACAGTGTATATATCTCTATCTTTTCCCACTTCATAACTATCATTCACATAAATAAGAAATAAAATGTTAGATTGTCATTTTCAGTAAGCCATATAGACTCAAATGTTTAAATATGTACCATACTTTTCACAGAAATTAGGTATTTGTATGTGTATGTATCTTGTTCCGACAGAGAAACCAATCAGCAAAATTCGGAAACCAATCACCAAAATTACACTATAGATTTAAATGTAACGAAAAGTATAAATTGATGTTAATTGTTTGTGTCTATATGTTCACTGAATCTTTGGCTAAATTGCTAATTCTTCAAGTTGTTTATAATGCCTTGCAATTTTCCCCAAGAGATAAATTGTGTCTGATGTTACAGATATTTGTTGGATAATTGATTAATTTCATGCTATGTGTTTTTCTGAATAGGATGTATGGCTTGAATTGGGAGAAACTGATGTACTTGTTACTAATATTAAATCTAGAAAATTGGACTTCAAACACTCATATACAGAGGTGTCATCTTGTGGGCGAAGAACAGATGCACTGACTTACTTTGCTTATATAGCTGGGTACGTACAAACCAGTCAACAAACCATTCTATTGGCATTGCAAATTGTGTGTACATATCCAACCATTTACTACTTTATATGTATCTATGCATACCATGGTATTCTTTGGCATTGCTCCACATTCATCATGTACTTTACGTGATGTTCACAGGCAAAGTAGAATGTAATAATGAACCACCTTGCTGTAAAATTGTATGAATACTAGTCGGGCTGGGTGGTACTGTAACACTCTTGTGGTTGTTGAGCCTAAAAATACCTTGTCAAATGCTGTGTAATGCTCAAAGTACATGTATAATGTACATCATTATAATACCAACTGAAAGTTACCAAAAGTGGATGTTTTAAAGTTCAGAAAAAATGTCAAGGGATTGACTTTTACCAACAAAGTAGCAACAATGTGAGATTAACTTCATCTTTGATATGTTTCATCTTGTAGAGAAACTACCTGTACCTTAGCCAAGTCTTTTATATGTTATGTCTTTGAAGCCAAGCAGGAGGAGGAGGTAATATTATGTTATATACTATGTACTTCTCCTTGTGTCGCTAAATGTCAATTTAATTTATTACTTACGAAAACACGTCAAACACAAGTGCATATATCCAAGTGCCCACACTGGCATTCACTCGGAATGGGTTTCTCTTATTATTACATATGTCTATCCGAAACAGCAACTTTCCCTAAAAATGATACTGTGTGATTATGTGCTTTTGTGTTCATTACAAATACCACTAGCATGCACACACACCAGTGCAAGTCATCTCTGGTACATACATTGTACACATTGTATGTAATAATTTGCTTCATGACATTGTCAAATTTGGCTATATTTGTAGTAAAAATCAATATTTGCTTCATAACTAAAAATTTAAATAGGGACTCCGATTCAAGTTTCTCCCCTCATATTAGCAAGTGCAAACTTTATTTTAAGACATTGACCTTTAGGGTCAATTATGTTAGGGTCAATTATTACAATCAGTAAAGAATACTATAACAACATGGTTAGGGATGCTAGATTGCAAGTTAGGTTCATGCAATGACTGTACATTTTTCACTAAATACTAAATTGTTAATAAATGGAAGGATAGGCCTCCTGTCCACCTCACTGTTATTAGAACCCTCTTGCCCATATTGATAATGTATTACGGTATATGTACATGTTAAAATCCCTCTAATCCTGGTCATGAATTAATCAACTGTCAGCTATAAACTTTATATGACTCATAAAAATCTCATTAATCACGCAATGAAAACAGGATTTTGCTGTGTGGGTTTTTCTCATCGCTATCAGATACATAAGATCTTTGATAAATTTCTTATGCCCGTGAAGAAGCTGAACTGTGTGATGAAGTTTTCAAACTTATTTTTTTTTTCTAACCTTACACGTAGGCTTTACTTATAGGCAAGTTTAAGAGGTGGGTCATTTCTTAAAGGATGTGTTAAGGAGACGAATTTCCCTGAAAATCAAAGTTCTTGAAATGTCTCAAAATTTTGCCATATGGAAGCTTGTTTCTAGGCCTTTTTAAATCACTAATTAGGGTCCACCATCTTGCTTTCACAGAAATCAACAATGTTTTATTTTCCTATAAAATTACCTAGTATTAAGCAGCCATATTGGATTCTAAAATTGCTGAATTCTGATAACATTTTGATGTCTATTTTTTTAAAAATTGTACAGTGACCCCAGCGCTTTTTGATTGGTTTTAACAGAGAATGGGTGGGAACAGATTAACAGTAAAAGTTTAAACAGTTTATTTCCAAGGCAGATTTCACATTAATATATATAGTCTTAATACTTCTAAGGTTTTTTAGTACGTTGTGCCTGTGATGAGAAAGCATAAAAATCAGATTTCTTTCAATTTGACAATATTGTAAAATCTATCTTTGTTTGCTTGCATTAGTATTTCTTGGCACTATTAATGATGAAAAAGCTAAATTAGCAATTTTCTTTGGAATTCCTGACAAGCAATGACTCAGTCTAATGGACCAATTGTACACCATTTTCAACATTTTATGCTGAAACATATTGGATATTGCTATGCATTTATTTCCACAAGGCAATTCAATATCTTTTAGGAAAGAGATAAAGAGTAAGTCATTATATATAATGTTACAAAATTTGACAGGCAAAATGTTAAAATTATAGCCAATGTAGCCTTAAGACTCCAAAGTTATTAAGAGTACATCAGTATTGAATGTTTTGGTTTATATCAGCACATTTCTGTGTAACAGCATCATCTCACAATCATCAGATATTAAATAAATTGATGATTTAATCGGTATGAGCTTAGACGCAACTAGTTAACTCTTCAGGGTGTATTCGTAACAATACAATTATTTGCTTACCTTGATGCAGTATCATTTTTCATCTCATAAACTATGTAAGAATATAGTACAAATGTATGACAACATACAAACAACAGGGTTTGTTCGTAAATAACTTGAATCCATTGGTTACATTAATGTGTTGTCATTTTTCACATGAAAACCTATTTAAGAAAATGATTAAAATTATGACAACATACACACACATAAAAAGTTACTTTTTTCGAAAATGTTTAATAGCTGCCTTAAATTGTACTTTTGCAAAATATCGGACTCTTTATAGCTGAACTTTTAGTTGTTTTCCAAGACAGAACAGATACTTTGCATTGATTTTCATAGGTGAAAGCTAATCATCAGTCAATTCTGACTCATTTCTGGCATCATATTCTGCCTGAAGTCACTTTAACTACACTGAATATCAAAAGGTTATTTTCAAACATGCTCCACTTTACTCTGACATCAACCATGAATAAGTAAGAAAAAGGAGTCTGCCTTATGTCTTGTTTGTTCATGCATAAATGTAAACATTCTATCTAGCAATTAATCATTTAGTTATATCGTATGCATGAATTGAAGAATAATTTACGAACGTAATTCCTTGTGAAAGACCTCTATATATTTCAATAACTTTATCCAACATTTTTTTTAACCCTAGGCCAAAACAATACTGTGCAGTATAGCCCAAGGATTTGGAAGAACAACTTGGTTCGTATAAGTCTGTGGGTTCGACAGAAATCTATCTACATCAAGGAACAGATTTTGAAATGGCTGAAAAATCAACTCTTTAAAGATGATCTTGTAACTGTTCTTACTTACGCCTGATTTCGGATATTGTGTCTTCTCAGTAGTAGAACTGAAAAGGACCAAAACATATATAGCAATAGCTGTTATTTGACTTGATGGCTATTAATCAGTCAAGAAGTGACAATTTTTTAAGAACATGTGATCGTAGTTGAAATTATTGATACCACAGAAAGAGTAACTTTTGACTTTAAAAAAAAAATGTGCTTTTGTGCTTGTATTTCCTGACCTGCTATATTAACAGGACAAAAGCATTTAATGGTCATTGTATAGAAAGATGATGGCAAATATATACAGCAAGAGTACAATCATTTGTCCATATTGGTATGTATAGATCTTGATATGCAAATTAGCATCCTCGAAAAATTTGACACTGCTTTCAATGAATTCTTGTTCAATACTTCCATGAAAAACATGTATAATGATATGACTATTGTGGTTTCAGTAAAGGTACAGTGCTACAGATTATATTGAAGATTGTTTGTACATGGGTAATGTTGTGTTTGTAATGTGAGATGACTTTTAGAAGTACACTCAGAGATATTTATCTAATATGTTCTTGAATATTTACCAGTGTGACATATTCTTTTTTACTTAAAACAGTGTTGTTTTTTATGTAAATTTTAGTGCATAGTCAACCTTTTTGTAAAGTGCATATTCATGCCATATCACTCTTAACTTTGATGTTTTCATTTGATGTTGAAAAAATTCTAAAACAAACACCAGTCAACTCGTGTACTATATATAAATCACCATCTGTAGCTTTCCACCAAAAGAGGCTTCATCTAGTATTGAGCTAATTTTGTGTAATCATCTGATATAGCTGTAAAAGTCTTTTGATAATCACTTGATCAGGTTTATTGATTGAAAATAGTGTATTTAATTCTTTAAATCTGTCATTAATTTCCCAATCGATGACTTGAGTGTTAATCATGACCATGTAGTAAATTGCTTTTGCTCTCCTAGCCTTACACAATCAAATCTGTCCAATTATTCTGTCGGTGTTGTCAGGGTTCATTGACCTATTTCAAGGTTCAAGATTTTATAGTTTGATTTATTTAAGAACATTATTTACCAATGACTAAACTGAGGTTCAGTTGTGTCATAGCCATGATAAAGTGTATGTCTGTCTGGGGGTTTGGGCGTGTGTGTGTGTGTGTGTGTGTATGGGTACAACTTAAATCTGTTTATATATGTGATGGGATGCCACTTACTTTGGAAATTTTTCAAAATGATTGCACTATAGCATCATTTGATTCATCATAGTGATTTTTTAAAACAAGAACACTTACTCATAATATATTGGACGGATTGGTCTGAGCTGTTCCTAGGGTTGTCTGGATGAACATCTGTTACAGATATATGGTCATTTGCAAATTATGCCAAAAACTTGTGACCTCCATTCTACTTAAGAAATTGATTAAAAATTCAGTGGGAATGTTTCTAAGGATGTTGACATAAAGAATTGTTGATGCTATGATGACCCCCACTCTTAATGAGCAATGGAAAGTTGGTGTTAAATATCCAAAACTCACCAAATCTGAACCTAGGTTCGATAGCTAGTAGTAATGCACCTATGAGTGTTTAGGTTATGCTTTGCTCAGTGTATCATCTAGATAATGTTATAATGTGCAATATTGCTTAGCTTGTAAACTAAGTTATTTAGTAATAAATGAATTAAGGTATATTCAGTTATGCTGCTATGCCATTGATGCTATTTCTATATTCATTATTAAGTACAAATATCCCATATTCCTTATATGTTAAAATTGATTCATCGAAAAGTTCAATTTTAGAATATTATTTGCAGCAGAGTTAACTATTCACCATCTGAAACACACTCTATTATGTCCTTCAAATATTCACAAGTCTGTCACTGAAACATTCTATTCTCTCTAGCTCTGTTGCTAACACTGGCTACTATCTTTTGTGGTACTTCCTGCCAGTAGGAATATAATACACTAATAGCTACAGGGATGGTACACCCAAGATAATAATGATAAAAAGAGAGATCTTTAGTTACACACCTTGAAGTATCATGTATAACGCACATACAATTTCCAATCCAGGTGATTCCATATACTTCCGGCAGTATAATATCATGAATATGGTGTCTGTGTACCACACAATTGTCTGGTCTATGTTTCAGTTACATATAGTGCAGTTTTAAAAGTCTTGTAAGAGAAGTATCACTATGATGATCACAAATTGGTATTTATACAAAGGGATGGCATCAGTGTGCCTTCTAATGATAGCCAAATTTTGTTGTTGTGAGTTAAAATGAGAAAAACTGGGATTTCTTGTCACCACATAGTAACAAATAGGGGAATACCAAATTGTGTGTCACTAGAAATTATGTACATCTGTGGCACATCAAATTGGCTTAAACGGCACACTGGATAGCATATATCAGATAAAGGAACTGTTATTTTTGTGATATTTTTGTTTGGCATCTTTAACTGACTTTTAACTACACTTCTTCAGGGCATTCTACTCTATATTTTCATGTTGTTATGATATAGCAATTTACATATGATTTATATAACTGTAGAATGATGTACTAATAGTATCTCATATGTATTAATCATTTCGGTATTTGGGATATTTTTATTTCACAATTTTGCCACCCTTGCTTCTGTTGAGTTGTTGTTATTATTTTTTGTCAAAGTCATCTACTGTAAAATTTGCATATCTTCCTTTTTATTTGACTTTTAAATGCAAAGATCTTTTAAAATAATTCTTAATGAGTAAAATACACATAATTTCAACCAAAAGAAATTATTAGATATTTAAAATAAAAACATGGTGAGACTTCTGCCTCTAGTATGCTTGTATTGATTACCACTATCCGTTTGCATATCATTGTGATTGAGGCTAGTATATAGCACATTGATAACTAGCTCAACTTTGAAATCTTGTAAAGAAATTCTACTGCACTTGACATGTGTTCAGCGAGTGTTGGAATTTCTTGCAAGACTTAATTGGAAGACCATTGGTAATGACATCCAAATTACCACAGTTCATATGTCTTGCCATTCTTCGTAATTGTATTTATATTGATAGTAGTGATCAGTGCCAATGTAGTAAAGGCAGAAATAAGTCTGGGTGGACTTTTCCTTAAGAAGAAAAGTGGGAGTAATGTTAGCAACCTTTTAATTAAGAAATTGAGTTGACACATCAAGAGTGCTTTGCTATTTATTGTCAGTTTCAGTTTTAATTATCTTTCACATTTCTTAATTTCACTAAATTAGCCTGCATATAAATGAAAATTTATGCAAGATTTTTTGTTATTTATATCCAGACAGCTTTGCCGATTGTAAAAGACACTGTACATGTAGAGTGAATAGAGCAGTCAACCAAAGGAATTATATTATCTACTCGTGAAATGTTATAACATTTTATACACCCATTCCATTGTTTCATTTTCAATGAATTGTCTGCTTTAATTTTGCACTTTGATTTTACCCTTAATCAACAATGAGAGCGAGTTGAATTTCCAGAGATGTGATCGATGTCACTGCAATGTTTTCTAATCATGTCACTTCATGTCCAACTTCTGTTTCAGAACTGACCAGCTGTGAATGATATGTCAAAAAAACCGTGCAGTTTTACCTGAAATTATAAACATGTAAATAATATCATATATGGATTGCTGTCATTTCTTTCATTTTCTTCCATGTTCTTTCGACTTTCTTTCAGTGGTTAGTAACGATCATATTAATTGATATAGCTAAGCCTAACCATCTGTCAGTTTTATGTCAATATTTACCAATGTTTATGCTGCAGTTCAACTGAAGACTGAAGCTCGTTCTTAGGTCGAAAATTGTGACAAACTTGAAAAATACACCAGCTGGCTAATTTAAACTTTAACGATGTGTGGAAGAATATCACAGTGATAATGTTTCCAAATGTATTTAATTAAGGCTCGAGATTCTTGAAATAATGTTATTTATCGTATTTATGGAACATAAGGATGATAAAGAATTGACCTTGTATTCAGGAACAACTTTTCTAAAACTCATTCATGTTTTGTCGCCTGGATTTAAACTTTATCCTTAGCCATAATTGGCCTTTAGTACCACCATATTCAAGGGGTTACACACTGTAACACGTGGAGTAAATTATTCAATGGCAGTGTGTCAATTCCATTATATATACTTGGAAATTCAAGGTAACAACTTTAATGTGTTTTTAAAAGGAAGTAGATCGGAGTACATGCATGTTATTGTCGATTGTCGGAAAGAATGACTCCTTAATAGGAATGACGCTGATAACTGCAACCCCCCCCCCCCCCCCGACACCCCAAGCAGAATGTTGTTGTTATTGTCGGGGACACAATCCAGAATTAACATTTCGTTGGTTATTGTTATACTCTTTCTTCGATGAATACATACTTTCTTTCACCTATCGACCCAATCTTATAATGAACAGATGTTGATAAAACCCTGAACATTCACAGAGAAACAAGTCATGAATAATTAATTGTATATGTCTTCCTGTCCAGTAGAGGTCACTGAAATGCTGATTTAACTCATAAATAGCATGCAAGAATTGTTGCCCAAGCTCATACATATTTATGGATAAGCCTTTTGAAATAGGTTCATTTTCACAAATTAAACTAAGATTTGAAGATTAACAGTAAATAAAATGTTGGCCAATATGTCCTGACAAGCTTTATCTGACAAGTTCATTTCTTTTTGACCACGTGAATATTAACGAAGAAATATATAATCAGGAATATTTTAATCACGAGCTTTAGAACTCCATGATGCTCGTTATTTCCTTCTCTGTGTAGTGTTCTAGGCAAAAGTTTATTTCATTAACCTCAAGTGCAGTAAGGTATGGAATACTTTCAATATTTTGAAGACTGGCAGCCGGTCATCAGGGAATGGGGGTATGATGTGAAAAAGTTGTGGTATTCGCGAACTCGAAATTAGAATGAGTATATTCATCTCATAAACTCAATATTTACTGCATAACTCAAAATCTATAATGCACAGAAACGCCATTCAATTGTCTACCCCAGTACGAAGACTTGTTTTGCCTCTATCGTTTATAGCGTTGAGACATACTGTAATTCGCTTGCTTAATACCCTATTTATAAAGTTTTTCATTTTTGTGTTTCTGTATACTTGAGGACCCAGACAACAAGTTATTTTCACCAACTTTGTCATGAATATAAACCGAGGCATGGCATTATGGGAAACACAATTTTAGGGGCGCTAGCGTTACATCCCATTGAACTATGGCTAGACAATACTGAAACCAAGAGTGAGAGCAAACATAAGCTCCTGGCATTGGTTGTTTCCCCCAAATGCTTCACCCCAGTGTGGGTAGGCCATTTCTACGCCAGCTCTGCTGGTTTTTATAACTATGGCGCGCCATAAATATTTTTGTGGGTCCCCTAAAAACAAACAAGTGCAGTTCATAAGATACATTTGTCACGCATTTGTTCCCTTTTTAAAACCTGTGAAACTTCAAATTTTTCAATCAAGGAACCAAAGATGTATTCGCTAACTATTGTACAATTACTTATAAAAAGGTTGTCAATTAGTGGTTGATTTTATCTCAAAAAGAATTCTTTTTGTGGTCTGAGATTTTATAAATAGGTAGTGTAATGCAATGATGTGTAAATATTGAGCAAGAATTGGGGTTATAACCGGCACCATGTTAGTTTGACTTGCTTCGTCAGATTGATCAACGCGTATTATTTCACGGCGTGTATATTGAATGATTTAGTTTTGTGTTCAAATTTAGCATGTTCTGGTCAATGGAGACAGTGATTTTAGAGTCCGTACCATAAAATGCACACTCATTATGCTTGTCTATCGTGCTATGCGCACACCACATACATTAGTTTACCTATAGGTATACAATATTGGGAAAAAGTCATTATATCTAACAACTAAATTTTTTTTTTAAATGGTCCAGCTGCAGTCAGTGCACAGTATTCACAAATCTAAATTACCCTACCTATTACGCAAGGTGTGCTCCCACACAATTTTTTTTCCGCTAAATCACCTGCTTAGCCAAACAGTTTGGCAAGACTCACAGAGAAATTAAGAAATAAATAAATTGTACTATCGTTTATTTCCTTGTTGTGCAGTTCTGTGAAGGTGCGGATGGAAATGTTTCCGGAACAGTACATGTATATAAACCTTTAATATGACGCAATTAAGGAAACTGTCATGTGTCTTTTCAATAAGACAAGACACGTTTTCCGAATCCAAATTCAGGGAAATGATGATTGATTACGGTATACGGAAAACAAGTCACTCCTAACCTTTTTACATCTTAGCAGACTTGACGATCAGTACAGTTTTCACCATCTTCCAAATACTCATAGTCGATAATGTTCCATATTAATGTTGTAACTGGAGTTCAAACGCTATACACACGTTGTATTTTGTATGGTTTATTATAGAATTCGGTTAACCTGAAGGAAAAAAACGCCACCAGACTCTCCAAAAATGTTACTGACATTGCTACAATTTCTTTATGTGAGCTATCTTTAAAGTTGCCATACGGATGAGAACTGGTATGTATTTTGAAATTGTAATAAAACAACTGTTTCTACTTGTCAACGGAAAACAATGTGAAACAACATAGACCAAGTCCATTGTTGAAACTCTGTAAATTGCAAAAATTGTGAACGTGACAAGTCTGTTATTGTGCGTACAGGGAATTATCTGTCGATAACATTTTAAAAACAAGTTACCACTTGTAATCACTTCAAGTAAACACAGACAATCAAACTATTTAAGCTTATGCAAAGTGATATTTTAATATATGGGAAAGCGACACAGGCATATCCAGACTGGCTGTGACATTGGTCCATATTCTTCACTTTTTTTCAAGTTTGGAAACATAACAAAGTTGTGCATCCAAAATAAATACACTTGTCATATATATGGTCACTTTTAAATCCATTTCTCAGAGCAAAAGGAATGAAATTTCCGAGACATTGTGGTGTGGGAGTTTCGAACTCAACGGGAGTTGGGGGAAACTTGTCAGTAAAGTTCAATAAATCTGATGATTCAGCATCTTTTTAAATACTTACGATTTATTATCATGGTGTTAATCACAAAAATGCATAAGTTGCATAGTGATCCGTGTTAAATGATTTCTCAGACATTAACAAAAGTATGACCATTAATTGACATCTTTTTGCACACTTTTAGCGGCGGAAAATAATTGAAATAAATTAGAATAAAGACAATCGCAACATATGTTCTTTGGATAGAGATAATGACGTCTTGTGTAAGGTAACGAAACCATTAACAGTAAGTGGAGTCTATTAAAGATGTGGGCGGAATCTAAAACCAAATTTATCCTGACTAATTGGACATCAGTGGCTTTAGCTGATAGCAAAATATCAATTCAGTATGGAAAGTAAGACAGTCTGCTTTCTAAGTAGTTCCTGACTTAAGAACTTGCAGGGTTGAAGACGTGGATGGCCCTTGGCAATTCTTCTTCCTCCTTGTTTGCTAAGTTAATGGTAGTTGGGTCATAATGAAACGTTTCAGCTGATCATGAACAGGTAATGGCTAGGCAAGTTTGGAACTACGAAGCATGGTGAATGGGTGTTTCCTCAACAAACCAACCAATCAACCAACCAACCAACCAACCAACCAACCAACCAACCAACCATTGAATCAGACCTAGATCGCATTTTGTAAAGCAATCCTCAAAAACTAGAAAAACAAACAAAGCATCGGATCAATGGGAAAGAATTGGATTTTCCATACTCTTACTCCCAAGTCATTTTAATCCATATCTTTTCTCCTCAGGTCTTTCACAAGATAGTCAATGAGTTTGTACACAGCTTTCCCATTATTGGATTTAAGGATCAATCACTTGTATGTGCCCCTACGTCCAATTACTGGATTGCACTATCGACCCGTGCTAAGGGCATTCCAGGTGAGATATGATAGCACAATACTGTAGTTAGAGTTAAAGTTCCCTTTTCTCACAGATCCATGTACGTGCTTAGCCTCTCGTGACTGGCACCATAGTAGTATTGCCAAGTAGTTTAACATCAATCCACATTCTTTCATCAAACATTCCAGTATTTTTGTAACATTATATCATTTAGATGATATTAAATAGACCGTTCTTATATGAATTCCTTCATGTCAAAATCCCGGCTCAAAGAGGACGTATACATACATACATACATACATACATACATACATACATAACACATACATGCCTTTACTACGAAGCCAAAGTTGGTCTAGAGAGTTGATATTGCCTTGTCGTATTCATATTTTATCATCAATAGTGACTTGTGTTTTTTCATCCACAAGAAACTACAGGCACTGATTACTTAAATAAACGTAAAGTGAAACATTGTATATCTCTGTGAGCATGATTATTTACAATTGCCTTTTTTATCTTATTTTGATAAATGGCAGTGACGTTCACATAGTGATACAGTTATCATTTAACTTGTCTGTAAGTTATCAGTATTGCAATGGAAACCAGTTTAAGCAAAATAACTTCTAGTTCAACAAAATCTTTGCTATAAACATTGCTTCTTTTAATCATCCAGTGCGACATAAGTTATTAGATCTTATTGGAGTGCACTACAATTATCTCAAATATATCTTTGCAGATTGCGGCAAAATTATACACATTACAACAACATATACCCTTTTTCAGGCATACCAATGTGTAAAAACATAGCGTTTTTGTACTTCAATTCTTGCCGTGCAAGATTTAGCAACTTTAGTCTGATATCTGTCGAGGCAGACAATAAAATATGACGATATTATTCAGGTTTTTGTCGTGCCAGATGACTACTTGCCTCAACTCAAATGGCTTCCATTGCAGTTTGTTTTTGTAAGTCATTTCAAAAGGTACAAAACAACATCGCGTGGTGTAAACTACTTTCTACTTCAACTACACTTTCGTAGTAAACATAAAATCTGCTTTTTTCTCGGTAGCATGTCTGACGCCAGGAGGTTTAAGCACTTGATTAAAGCAGGTAGATTGAGTTGTGAACAATAACTGGCGAGACATTGCTTTCGGTGTCTATGACAGTGAATGAACCCAGACTTTGTCATAAACTCTTCCATTGCATAATGAATAGTGTAATGGAAAATCGAAATGAATGAACCCATTAGTTTTCACCAGATTAACTCGCCACTCTTCACACTGACGTATGAATAGGGGAAGCTTTCGTGAGTCATTTAGTTTCATTCAAAGCACGACAAATATTATGGCGAACATGAAATACACAGTTTCATTCAAAGCATGACAAATATTATGGCGAACATGAAATACACAGTTACAGTTATTTCGAGCCCAGGTTGTTCAATTCACTCACAAGGAATTTACAAGGCAATGAAAAGAAGAGATTTCAAGAAAGAGATCTTTACATCAACTAAAATCCCATGATATTATACACCTAAATACGTTCTAGCGGTTTTTTATCAATATTTTATCAGTGTCTAGGTGGCGCACAGGTTCTTAACGCTGCACTAGTTGTAAACGGGGTATTATTATTATTATTTCTGATCAAACAACCAAAAGCATATTCACTGAAAGTGCTACAATGCCAACCTTGTCTATGTCAATTAAATGTATTTTTATCTCTAAGTAATACATTGAAATCATAATTGATCGGGGCGTTGATCTTTGGGTCCACACCCAAAATCAATTTCATTGTATATAATGCACCATATCATGTATATTACTACACACATAGGTTTACCCACAGGTGATTCAATATGATATTGTGATTAAGTCATTAAATCTAACAAAACAGGTTAAAAGTACATTGTGTCAGTTGCAGCTAGTTGCAGCTAGTTGCAGCTAGTTGCTAGTTGCTTTTAAATACACCATATATATTACATTATTATGACGTAATTCTTTAAGGAAACAGGGTCCATGTGGTATGGGATGATTCCTAGTTATTGTTTTATTTTTAATTTAATATTATTTTGATAACTCAAACGTGTTAATATTAGTTACTACAATATACCCTGACGAAGATGAGGAATACCGACAAACATAATTCAAAAATGATGATTTATTGACATAGATTTTTGAATATACGACATAATTTTCATAGCACAATTATTAAGTCTTAAAATTGAACATACATATATATATATATATATATATATATATATATATATATATATATATATATATATATATATATATATATATATATATATATATATATATATATATATATATGTGTGTGTGTGTGTGTGTGTGTGTGTGTGTTATTTTCATAACAGCTGCTACTCGCCTCGGTAACGTATATTAGGGAGGGGTTTAACATTAATCCTGCACTAGCTGCAACTTGGACTCTTTTTTTGAAAATGTTTTCTTAGGTACTATAACTTACTGATAATACCATTTACAGTGTACAGTATTGCATCACATGTGGATAAACAGATTTTTGTAGCTGCATACACGATAAATCAAATCAAATCAAATTGCGGACCCAAAAATCAGCGCGTCCCCCCCCCACCCCCAACAACAACAATCACGGTTTCAACGTGTTTCTATACTTCTTATGGCTAATATCGATCAATGCAATGTCTATTTATTGGTATTTTAACAATTTCCAGTGATTACATTGTGGTATACGTAGTCAGATCTGAAAATTGTACTCAAGTTACAACTAGTACAGTTTTAACATGGTGACAGATTCAAAACCGAGCTTTCACTCAAAATTTAAACTCACCACGATATTACCACCTACAGGTAATATTGACCTCTCATTAACAAGACACAATGTCTTTTTTATAAGTAATGGCCAATGTTTATTTAGTATATGTATCTTTGAATATTTGACAAAAAAAAATTCATCGTTGCAGCTAGTGTAGGTTTAAGTTGACAAAATTGTAATTAAAAATTACTTTATCATCTAATAGTAATTAAATATTTTAGTAAAAACCGGTGAAGGTTTGGAGTGTATTCCTTAAATGTCCCGAATAATCGATATTCGTGCCTTATTAGTTTTGTGTTGTAACGTGTTCGATTGCTGTTAATTCGAAAGAAGAATTGGACAAATTTGTGCAGGTACAGAGCTAGATATATAAGCAACAGTACTTCTGAAAGATCATGATTGTTGAAAATGGAGCCTATTTTGCAAAATACATACAGAATACTCACAATCCGCTTAGTGGAGCGTTATGTAAACGCTTTTTAAATAGTATTCTGAGCTCTTCGGCATTGTGTAACTATAAATCGCTTCAAGTATTTTTATTTACAGACATACGGTACAATCATAGTATTATTCCAACTGTCTGGTAAATGCTTTATGCGAAAGGGAAATAATCATTTTTCTTTCCTGTCCAACAGCTGCTGAGAGAACAACTGAAGGCCAATGCACTTACTTAGGATTGCAACAACCCTTAATCTATTAAGAATATAAGATGGTTATTAAACTCGTCTATGTCTAGCGGGGTGGTTTGTTATTTGACTAGTGTATAGCGGGGTTATTTTGTTGATCATAGTTTCAAACTAAAGTTACAATCTAAATGAGGAATAAAGAAACAGCCGTGAAAGAAAATAACTTCAAGAAACAACACAGTAGCTTAACTTTCATTGAATGTAACAATGCCTTTAACCAAAGTCCCATTATTAGCTGAAAATTCGCGTACAAAATGTATATACTAAAAACTTTTTTGGAAGCAAATCTGTGTTTGGTGGAGGGTGTTAAATTTAGGTCTGGAAATCTCGGCCACAGTGTATGTTTGCATCTTTACGTGTACTCCTCTCGGTAGGCTTTGTAGTTATTAAACATTACTAAACGTGTTTCAGTGTTTGGAATATAAAACAAATTTACCATTATAGAATATATAGTTACGTGTTTTACTGCTTTAATGCATTCTATTACGTCACTTTTGCTTTCTTTGTATAATAAACCAAATTAT
The DNA here is from genome assembly GCF_964340395.1 of Glandiceps talaboti. Lineage (NCBI taxonomy): Eukaryota > Metazoa > Hemichordata > Enteropneusta > Spengelidae > Glandiceps > Glandiceps talaboti. The sequence goes on from NC_135553.1 coordinate 13,954,852, forward strand.
TTACAAATATATACCAATGGTTAAGCCATAATGGACGTAATCCGCGAAGTATTTGACTAGATTCTTAATCTTCGAATGTCAAGCAAGAACTCCCATAGCGTACTCCTTAATGTGCGATCGTTCCAGTTCGCAATATAAAGCAATATAACCAGCACGTAGACAATAAATCCCATGCTTGTATGCTATTCGAATTGACGATTTGAGGCCAACTTAAAACTACCCCGTTAAAAGCTGTGAAAGTATGACAAAAAAGAGAGCGTGTCACCAGACTGAGTGTGACTGTATATTGAATTGATGCCCTACTAAAGAGCTAATCATTCGAAAGAAATAAAAAGCCTTATACAGTATGAGCTGTCAAACAAAATTAAACCACCGTGTGTTTAATCAAATTAGAAGGTAATCAAGGCGTCGGAAAGAGCACACAGTGGAAGGATAGGGAGAGAATAGAGGCATCGATTTATGCAGACTCACAAAGCCTACTTTTTTTTATATAGATCGATATACATATGCTGATATCAGCATTTTGCATATTAATCATATTGTAACGGATGAAGGTATTCAGACGGTTAATAGAGTTAATATTCAATGCTGTTGTAAATGCTATTAGAACATTTATAGAATTCGAATGAATGAGCACATGTTGTGAGGGATAGAAATTAGTGTGAATATGCTATGCAAAATCATGAATATCGATGGTGAATAGCTTAATCTACATTGACAATTTGACCATCGTGTTTTCTATTTGTCGTCACTATGTCTCCGGTATGTTGTGTTCTTCTGGCAGACTGTGAAGTGCGAAGAGACGAGAAATAGAAGGGAACTGAGTTGAGATTCACCAATTTTCGCAGTCATTCAGGGAATGCCAATCAAATTGCACGGAACATTATCTATGGAACCAGCTGGTAGCAAGTTGCGCTTAAGATCCAACTTCTGTTAGAGGAGTCATTTAACGTGTAACACTCCTGTAGGTGCGGTTATAGTTACTTCCTTTTTAAAGTACCCTCTTCGTCATTACACTTGTAGGGAATGATTTCTAAGGTAATACAAAGTAATAAAAAGATTGGTTGATTCGCTCTATCATGGACAAAAATTGTTTCTAGCCGGACTCTCTCGACAAAATACCACCGATCTTCCTTAGGTACGGCTAGTTAACTTAAGTTTTAAAAAAAACCTGGCACACTTCAGTTATTTCTTTCGTTTTTATTTAGTTTTGCAGGGAATGATTCCTGAGGTAAACATGTGTTGATTCGTCTTTGTCTCAAAATATGCTCGACAAAATAAGATATTACCCTCACAAAAGTATAACTTTCTTTCTTCCACATTACAGGACTGGTTTTCATACTGATGAAATGAATCTATAATGCTGTATTTGGGTATCGGAGTATCACTCTGTCTGATTGGTGGTGACTGGGGATTAAGTAGGTGACCCCCAAAGAACAAAAAGATTTCCCGAGAGAGCTAAACTGTGTTGACATTAATCAGAAAACCCGAATACTCTGAGGCAATATGACATAAAAGTACATAGTAATCATGTTGGCCATCTCCTTTTGATGATATCAATAGAATTGGTATATGCAGATACAGGGTACCGCATCATGGAATTCCCATCCTCTACTGTCAGTGTCCTTAGTTCATAAATACATTAATTTTCATTTTTTACTCTTGTAGTAGTATACATTACAAAAGCCGGTAATTTCCTCATTTCACTAGTTGTAAACCAGGATTTACTAGCTATTTCAAAAGGTTGAAAACATAACATTTCAGTATAAACCAAAATTTTTTGTCCGCCTGTTTGGGACACTAGCCTTCACTGAGATTATCCACGAAAGCTCTCAATCAAATATGATTTCAAAGTGTTATGTAGGTCCCCTAACATCCTAACAAAATACTTCCAATAATGCAGTCAACGATTGCCTTGCATTTAAATGTTTATCTTTTTATGCTGCCCTTTGAATTCTATACAATTTATTTCGCTAGATGTTCTTAAAGCACGTCTCTTACCTATGAACGCGGTAATGTAGAAAATGTTATTATAATGGTATGCAGTATTGGCGTGTGTTAGAACATTTGAATATAAATGCATATCGATTGGTACCGACCCTTTATTTCTTTAAAATATATTAGGTGCCTGGAAACACGGTATGGTCAGAATATTTGGCAAGTAGAAATTCAAAAGACACCCTAGTTATAAAGCACAGTCTTGGGAATTCCACAGCAGGTTGATCCAATTACTGAAATACCATCACTGCCATGTAGTGTAGAACTCACATGGGAAAACAAACCTAAAACAACCATACATTACATGCATATTCAGCTTCAGTAGGGCGGCATGTGTAATACGTCATAACGTTTTGCATTTTAAAAAAATCAATGATGCATGGATGCATTTTCAGATATAACAATCAACGGAGTTCTGTCTTCATTTAATCCCAAATGTAACATTTATATTATACAACTTGGTTAGCTTTCCATTCAAAACACCTCTTTTATCGATGGTGTACGTGATGATATTTCTAATGGCACATATACTTTACTTACTCTCGTCTTACTGTGTTCGCAAATGAAGACAGCATTACCTCAAAGTACGTTCAGCTTGGTAGTTTGGCTTTGACAGTCAGCGACGTGTAGTCGCATGCAATCGATTTTCAGCGGAAGCCTAATTTCCTGGAGTAATACGAGGGTAACATGGGATGGTGAAGAGGGCGGAGTTCCACAAACGGTAAGTACATGAATTTGAAAAATAATACATAATAGGAATAATCTGAGGCTGTCTGCTATTGGTGTACACATACTCAAAGTATAGCGGAAGAACGCTAGTTACTCATACCGGTCACACACAAGGACAACGCAAGTGAAGTCACTACATTAGTTACATATATTGAGTTTATTTGAAGCGAGCTTCATCTGCTAATGCAAGTGTTCACGTTGCGCTATTGTAGCAACTTATGTTTTCTCTTTGTGTGGCCCTGTAGACATTTTCATTCAATTAAGAAGATCTGTTGCTCGTAATGTCGACAGGCTACCGTAATTACTTACATGGGATTCGGAGATTTTAGTACTGTGCATTGCCATAATGTCCAGAATGTGACAGACAGCGAAGAACGTGAGACGTATGCCAATGACCTGACCTCTCATACACAGACTACAGTCATATCTCCAAGTATTCGCGCACAGTATACAGGCGCTTCAAATCGCGTTTTATTTTCGGCCTCTCTATCTGTTTCTAGAGCCCACAAGGAGTAACGTTCTCTGTATATCTGGCTAGAAGAACTGGTCATCGACAATGGCGATGTCAATGAGTACGAGTGTGAGTACGGCAATAGTAGACTCCGAAATGAACGCCCCAGCGAAGAATTGTTTTCGCTTGGTGATGCTAGGCACGGCGAAAGTGGGAAAAACAGCTATAGTGAACCGTTTTCTGAATGGCAGATTCGATGAAGGTTACACACCTACTATTGAAGACTTCCATAGGAAGATTTACAGAATCAAAGGGGAAGTTTATCGTTTGGATATTTTAGATACATCGGGAAACAACCCATTCCCTGCAATGGAGCGACTATCATTATTGACCGGTGAGTCGGGTTATTTTATAATATGATTCGTTCAAAAAATAATCGAACAGCAGGGAAATCTATGCCTGTACTATATCCTTGTTTTCTATGTCCCAAACGATGTTCCAGGCCATGCATATGTCTCTCTCAAATCAATAATTGTCGTGCAGACCCTGAATTGGATCCTCGATATCAGGTTCGATAACGCGGCTTGTAATTACCGAATTTCTTGCGTACTGTCTGCATCGCTTTCTACCTTCAGGGCAGAGTGTTGAATTATTCAACCAAAGATACAAAATTCACTTCATAATACGACCTCCTGTTAGATTATATTTCCAGCAGATTACTTAAAGACTTTATTAAGATCATAGGTAGAAGACATTTATGTCATAAGTTGTGACTGTACCCTTTTTAGGGAGACACATTGTCGAGTTAGCCCTCAGTATTTTGTGAATTGCTTTTTACACAAACCGATATTGCTAGTTCTGGTGTGTATGCGTTCTATCGATTATTTTTCTTGGAGTTCGATATAATGATGTCCGTAATGTGTAGCAGTTTTGTTGTTAATCCACCTTAGCCTTACAATATGGTACGTATGCCATAGGAACAACTAACACAAAACTTGCATTAGTGAGTCATCTCCATTTTTTGTCTCCCTAGAACTGTATATAATTAACCAAATAAAACAATTTGTAACTATGATGATTGCATTACTTACTGCCCATTTGAGTCACGTGGGTTTTTCTTTTTCATGCACGTTACACCGGGTGTATGAACAGTATTTATTTCCAATGATGGTGATGAACTTGGCCCGACCCAACTTATTTCAATCCTACACATCTCAAATAGACAGGTAGCGATACCATCATTAGTATGTATTTTTCAATCACTTTTCTACCTTCTCCTAAAAACGCCACCCCAGTGTTATCAGTTACACTTTCGCCAGCTCTCTACGATATCAACTTATGAAAGACACAATTTATGTTTTTTTAATATATGATATATTAAATTATTTATAATAATTGATTTCAGTGAACACTAATTTGTACCATGACCCATCAGGTTCTTTTAAAATAAAAGGTACTTGCCAGCACTATGCCTCGACCTTTGTGTATGATTTAACCCCTAGGAATCAAAGTGTGACAACTCTATAGCAATGTATGAGTCTTTTAAAGGCTAACATTAGGATTGGCAATCACCAATAGTTGATATTACTAAATCACCACACAAACTATAAATCAACTAAGAGGCACTTCCCGTTTATGATGTATTATTAGTAGAGGCACTTCATTCTCGTTCTGTGATATTGAAGTGTGTCAGGTAAGGGGATGTGAAGTTCCTCCTGAAAATCTCCTCTGAGTACAGTGTATCGTACCAACGTTTACAAACATCTCTCGTCTTCGTCATGATTCATGGAATCCCAAAATTTCAAAGTCATCTTTTCAGTCATAGACAAGGTATCTGTTACCGTAGATGCTTCAAAAGAGTTATTCGATCCCAAGTGTTTTGAAAGAAGATAATTTACATAATATTTGCGCCAAACATCTCGCGAATTTCTCAAATCAGGCATCCAGAAAAAAATTAGGCTACATAGGGAAATACGTATTTTTTAGTTTTAGATGAAACGTATAAGCATATATGTACATGTGCATACCTCAATGTGGTATACAGTTCCTTTAACTGAGGGAATGTTTTTATTTTTGTTATACATCGTTAGTATCGAGAAGGGCGTGGTTTTACTTTACATGTTGAGGGCATAAACGTCATATGTATTAATTTACTGTATAGCATGTTAATAAATCCATATTGTCCTAAAATCAAAATTTGTTGTAATTTACGTAACTCAACGTACACCCCACCCCATCCCCCACATATATACATACATACATACATACATACATACATACATACATACATACATACATACACACATTCATACATTCACACACACACATACATACATACATACATACATACATACATACATACATACATACACACTTTATTACATACATACATACATACATACATACATACACACATGCATACATACATACACACATACATACATACATACATACATACATACATACATACATACATACATACATACATACACGCATACATACACATACATACATACATACATACATACATACATACATACATACATACATACATACATACACACACACATACATACATACATACATACATACATACATACATGCACGCGCACACACACACACATACATACATACATACATACATACATACATACATACATACATACATACATACATACACACACATGCATACACACACATACATACATACATACATACATACATACATACATACATACATACATACATACACATGCATACACACACATACATACATACATACATACATACATACATACACACACATGCATACACACACATACATACATACATACATACATACATACATACATACATACATACATACATACATACATACACATGCATACACACACATACATACATACATACATACATACATACATACATACATACATACATACACACACATGCATACATACATACATACATACATACATACATACATACATACATACATACATACATACATACATACATACATACATACATACATACATACATACATACATACATACAATAAAAGGCACCGTTGCTTAACATCTAGGCAATATCATTAACTTTTATTTTAAGGTTAACATAAACAGCTCGATTAATCGTAATGAATTCTTCATGTCTCATGTCTTTTGAAATCGATACACTGACTAGTCTTCATTCTGTTCCGTTCCAAGGAGAATTTAATGGAGTATTGATTTTTCTTTTCTAAGATCCATTCTCCGTGACGCCAAGGAACAGATACTGGTATTGATAAAAATTGAAATGTGCAAATACTTATGGTTACAAGTCGTCCTTAACGTTGTTAGGGATTAGGTTTATTATAATACACCTTTCATTGGGTGTAATCTAAATAGTAGGCAAAGTCAGTGGTTTGTCTGGCTCAATGGCTGATTGCAGACGATTACATTTTGTGTCCCAGCACCTTATATTCAATAAATAGATAGCGAAAATATAAAGAACTTGAAGAAAAGAAAACAATAATGCATAATTACATTCATCCATCTATCCATCCATAACTGCGTGCGTGTATGCGTGCAGACAGACAGACAGACAGACAGACAGACAGACAGACAGACAGACAGACAGACATACATACATACATACATACATACATACATACATACATACATACATGCACACACACATACATACCTACCTACGTACAATGTACGTACGTACCTACATACATACATACATACATACATACATACATACATACACACACGCATGCATGCATGCACGCACGCACGCACGCACACACACATACCTACATACATACATACATACATACATACATACATACATACATCACCTGCTTCCTTATAATTTATTGAAAGCGTACATTTGTGTACTTTAAGTTTCGATGTATTCCCAAGAGTGCCATTTCAATTGACGTTTGTTACTTGATAAGATCACATATGTAAGTGATGTAGGTTTGCTCGTAAAGTTGAAACTATAAGGACGTGAATAAATCGTGGAGATTTCAGTAGTTAAACTACACTGTGGTCTATATCTGTCTAAGCGTTGTCAAACTAACATTAATCTCTCTATTCACACTATATTTCCCGCCAAGAATCTTGAATAAAGTCTTACCTTTCTGTAAGTTTAAAATCAAAGAGGAGTAAATTTAATTGTTTTGGTTTCATTTAGCGTTTTGTCTTTAATGAAAGGTTGGTACAGTTTACCGCATGTTACAATGTACTTGTAGTATTTTACTGTTCAAGGTATATATAGTTTAATCATAGTCTAGTTCCTATATGGTATCGTTACGATTTATACCTCCACTCACAGTATAGTCAGTATACTCTAGAAGTCCTGAGATGCATGAGATGCAGTTTAAAATGAACCCACAGCCACCCACACAGTCATTAACATCATGTCTTTGTTAATCAATTAATAAAGTCTCACCAATAACACCGTCCCTGATAAAGTTAGTGTTTATTGGGGCAGTTATGTAATATCCAAATATGGTATATTTGTCAGCTCATCAGGATGATACTTATACACTGTTCATGTCACTCTAACAGTTGGGGTTCACTGATTGGTTGAACAACTTTTTTGTGCTGATTGAGCGACTTAGGTCAGACGTGGTTTCATTAGAGACCACGTTAGCATTCAGACTAAGTTAACCACCACTCAGACTCAAAACCTGGTATTCAAACATAATACATAAATGATTTAATGAGATGATTTAGTGCGCAATACATTTCCTAAAATACCGACACCCCCCCCCACCCCCATCCCCGCTATTATCAATTGTGCTATCAACTTCAGAAGACTCATTTTATATTGTTTCGAAGGCATGAATCCACATGATCATTGTTATATTATTCTATTACTGGAACAGTTTCATCGATGCTTTAGGACTTTATTGTCACTTGACTTAAAATCAATTTAAACTCAACTTTCTCCACTTGGATCCAAATCATAGAAGAAATATACAAATGTCTTATTTTGAAATTCATTTGGGTGGTATGATAATTATTTTTTCAATCAGCAAAAAGTATATCCTTCACCGTGAAAAGTCGTATTGAGTCGCTTCAATATTTAATATAATTATTTATGCAGATGTATGATTGTGTATAGAATTGAATTACGTTATACTGCCTTGTACTAAATTTAAAAATAATAGTTGAAATCCAATTTTAAAAATGTAAATAAAAATATATCAGAAAATAGTAGCTAGACTCACTACTCAGAACATATTATGTGATATCGCAATGCCATTATTGGACATCGTCACATCATACATGAACTATGATATTTATCATTTTCCAAGAATATTTCGCAATGATGACTCATTCATGTGAGAAGATGATTATCATATTTGGGTATTCTAGTACAGAGATTTCAAACAAGGCAGTCGTCAGTATAATAAATAAATAAATAAATAAATAAATAAATAAATAAATAAATAAGTAAATAAATAAATAAATAAATAAATAAATAAATAAATAATAATAATAATAATAATAATAATAATAATAATAATAATAATAATAAATAACAATAAATGAGCACTTACATAGCGCCATATATACAAAACATGTTCATAGGCGATTCACAGAAACAAATGAAAAAAAAAAGATTTTTTTTAAAAACAAAATCCAGAGAAATTAAATTGAAAAATGTATCAGATTTCGAGAATAAAAACTGTATAAAAACAGAAGATAATTATCAAAAAGGAGCAGCTGTACGCAAAGTTAAAATGGCAAGAAATACTTTTTTTTAAAACAATGAAGAGACGGGAAGAATCAAGGTCCATTGAAGTAAGTGTATCGTATTTTTGTCAGTCCCATTCATGCAGTAGGAGTAATATCCAATCCGCAAACGTCCATATTGGGTTAGAAATGCACGCACGCTTCTTTGCTCTTACAGGGTGATGAGGACCAGGGACGTGAATATATATTAACTCGAGAGAGTGTCATGATCAGGCGTAGATTCCTTCTAATAATGATTTTTGCCTGAAAAATAAGCAATTTTTGTAGGTTTTAATCAAATTACATATTTACATTGAATTGCATCATAACGGAAACGCTTCACTAAGTGTCACATCTATAACATTGCTTTACGAGTTGCCAGTGACGTTACTTTTAATCTGCCTGTCTTTATCACTGTCAACTATATGCTATTGATTGGTGTGCATTAATCTGCCAATGTAATTATAATCTGGCGGCATTTTGTGGGTCTTTATTTCTAATTGCTTCGTTATGTCTCTGACAACCCATATCTAATTACTTCTAAAAGGCATTGATTGTATCTCTAAAACACTAGTGTTTTAATTTCAACACAAACAGACTAAACTGAGCTATGGGATATATCCACTGCACAGTCGTGATTCATAATAAAATTCGCTGTCTATGTCTCCAAAAATCTATTCAGACAAACACAAGATAAGACGAGACGAGACCGACAGACAGACAGACAGACAGACAGACAGACAGACAGACACAGACTGACCGACCGACCGACCTACCTACCTACCTACCTACCTACCTACCTACATACATACATACATACATACATACATACATACATACATACATACATACATTTACATACAACACAAAGAACGACAGAAGAATTAGATTAACAGACATATTTTGAAACACCTGCCATACATACTATTAGAAGTTAAATCGATAAGTGTATTGCTTCCATTGTGACTCACTCGGGTCAAATGCGAATATACCATTCAAAGCTTTTCAATAGATCAATAGCTGAGATATACTACGTCTATTGGTATGAATAACGAGTACTCTGATTATCCAGAAACACGTTTGTGCAAAGGCATAGAAATAAGAGAGAAAGACATGTTAAGGCAAAAACTACTGTGGATTGGTTGTGACAATTATAGTGTTGACAATGATGGCAATGGCGATGATGATGATGATGATGATGATGATGATGATGATGATGATGATGATGATGACGATGACGACGACGACGATGATGATGATGATGATGATGATGATGATTCAAGTTATTGGAAACTGTGAATATAAAATATCACTTTTATTGAATAATTGCATAGCCCCTCAATCACAACGGGATAGTTATGATTGTTCGATGGAAAAAAAATGTCGTAACTCATATTTTTCATTTCGTGATGACCTGTCAGGACGCATCCCCGACAAGTGAAGTCGATACTGCACTATCCATCAAACGTTTATGATGTGTCTACTGTACTAGAGTTGGACAGCAATACGAGGCTTTGTGATATATCATTTCTCTGCAAAAAGTGTATTGTCTTGTCGTGTGGTATAGTCTCTTTACTAGACGTATCTGGACATTTGATGGGATATTGTAATGAATTCAGTGGTCTAATGATAGTTTTCTAAGTGGATAGCTTAACTTTTACTGCCCTCACCACACCGTATCTACTGACTCAGGATGATATACATGATTCTTCCAATTTTCAAAATACCCCTGAGGCCTCACAAAAAAAGTGTGCGGTTCCGGTTACGCTCAATTTTAGAATAGGCGTGGGGTATCTAGATTTTTCATTTTATTATTTTATATATATATATATATATATATATATATATATATATATATATATATATATATATATATATATATATATATATATATATATATATATATATATATATATATATATACATATAAGATATACAGCCATTACAGATTAGAAGAACAGTTTTACATTTGTCTTTATAAGTTGATTTCAGTTTTCACATCACTATTTCTTGCGAGACTTCGCAATTTCCGCAATTTTATGATTTTTTTCTCGAATACGTAAAAAACAAGTGGGGTAGGGGAACCGAAACCAAACATTTTGTTTTCAGGCCTAAGCAAATTGGCCTTAATATACACCATGTAACCAATCTTTGTCAACAGCTTGTATTCTTGCCTGTGTTTAGTCAGCCAGTCAAGTTTCAGCTCGTTTTCACAGACATAGTAGATTTTCTCCTTTGCAAAGTTTTCAAAATCGAATACAATATTTCTGTGTCTTTTTAAAATTTAGAGTATCTTCTCTGCTGAGCTGTATGTTACATGTCACTTTATTGTTCATTGTCATTGTCCATTTGAGGAATACCATTTCTCTACCAAAATCCTTGAGTTTTTTTAATTACCAATATCTCGGTCATTATCCGGGATATCGTCCATGGATTTTTTCTGACTTTGTTGTCTACTCACGGAGATTCAATGATACTTCTTTGAAGCTACCTTTTAGCTTTTAATTAGTGTATCGCTATCTGGTTTCATTGTCTACGTTTTACAGCTACATGATTTCCAACTTTATTAAATTGATTTGAAAATCGGAAGCAAATACACTCTGAAATGCAGTCTTTAAAAACATTTGTAGTTTCGAATCCATGTATCTTCGGATTCTGCTCGTTTTTCAACCACAGATATTCTTTGTAAATAAGTCGTATGTAGTCTTTCTTTTCAGCCACATAACTTCCACGATGATTTTGATGAACATCATCATCATCATCATCATCATCATCGTCATCTTCTTCATCATCATCATCATCATCATTTATCATCATCATCATCATCATCATCATCATCATCATCATCATCATCATTACAATCATCTCGAGGATTACAAAACAGTGAAAAAGTTGCACTCTGATACACAGTGGAAATATTTAGCCGTGAACCAAGTCACGGAATAATAGGATAACCTAAAAAGTATTCGCCATTTAAATTTCTAGTTGATGAAATCTGAGACATAGACGATAGTTTTATCCCTGATTACCGTGTAGCTTTTTGTTTACTCTTTAATAGTCTTATATTCATAGGATTGTCTATAATATTAACCTTAATGCAGCGTGGAAAGGATAGCTTTTTATTAGAGATTCATTTCAAATTGTATAAAACTAAATATTTCGTTTTTCATGGAGCATACTTCCTAGAGCACACACAAATAATCATGTGTACATTGTTTGTGAAGTCGATTTGAAATTTTTTTTTTTTTGAAAATTCTTTTCATCGTGCATGTTTAATTGGTCTTCAAAGGTCATGTTTTTTTTTATTTATATTATAACTAATACTGAAATAACAACCCAAATAGTTGAACATCTCATTCAAGCCATTAAGAACTGACCGCTCTTTTACAAATGGCTATAGCGTGTAGCGAATCCATTGACTCATACATTCGACGAACATCATAGTGATCCGCTAAAAAAAAATAATTTGAATGCAAATCACATGACCTTATGACCTTTGACACATGAGGTTAATGTTGAGTCGGTCGTTCAAGTAGAATTGCAAGGGATAAGTCGAATAATTAATGTGACCTGCGTGAACTATTATTATGAGTGGCAGATTGTTATTGACAGAAATATAATGTGCTGTAACTTATACAATCGTATATCTGCAAAAGAAATGATGAAACCCCAATATTTTCATCATGAGAAATCTTGATAAACATGAAGGGATTGATGACGTCAGAAAACGTTAATGAGTAGAACTTTCAATAGAGATATGAAGGTGAACTTTGACATACCATCAAGTTACATAAAAGGAAACCTATATGTTTTTATCATAATGGTAATCAGCTAAATATTCCATTAAAATATACACGTCTGTACTTACGTCAAATTGAAAATTAGACATAGACACACACACAAAGACACACAGACAGACAGACACATAGACACGGACACACAGAGACACATAAACGCATCGACAGACAGACAGACAGACAGACAGACAGACAAAGTCACAATAATATATATTGACAGAATGTCAATATATATACATATATATATATATATATATATATATATATATATATATATATATATATATATATATATATATGCCATTTGATATATGCGTTGGTCTATAAAGTATCTGGTGTATCATGACTGTGTCCTTTGCAATAAGTACTATATACATGTCATTTTGAGAGACGTATACGTTATCAAATGCCTGCCCTAGTCTGACCTCACCTTTACCATACATCCCTATAAGTGGCACGGGACATATTAACCCCAACCTCTTCAGACACATTCTGTCAACGAATGTGAAATAAGTATTTGTTACTAACGTATATTAACGCGGTCAGTTTATCAGTAAAGTTGACGCATTGATTATTTCTACTAGGTCAGTGGAGAATTAAGATGAGAGAAATATTATATTAAAAATTACCACACAAAATTTAGTTACTAACTTAACGCGAACGGTCCTGGATTGATGAGAGGAGGCCAAAACCATTTTTTTGGATGGCAGTTCTGACCATTTTTACCACGTTCTGTTTTGTTTGCTTATATTTTGTGTATTCCATATCCGTAGTTGGACCCATCAATAACAGAAAACAACTCCATTATATACACAGAAAGTCACGAATACCTTACATATCCCCATGTGCATGGTGAACGTACTAAGTGTTATAACGTCATGTTTTCTTTTCAATAACTCACCTTACGTTCGTATCAAAACTCTCGTAAAATAAATCTCGATGGGAATGGTACTTATGTAACATTTTCAGGGTTCGACTTAGACCGACCTTAGTTGGCATGTTTTAAATGAAATAAATGTTCTTTGCCTCATTCTTTAGCCACCGAGGTCTCTTAATTGTGTGTCGTGATTTACTGGAATATTAATTACACATTAAAGGTTTGCGACTGTATCTTGGGTACAATGCTATGTATGTATGTATGTATGTATGTATGTATGTATGTATGTATGTATGTATGTATGTATGTATGTATGTATGTATGTATGTATGTATGCATGCATGCATGTATGTATGTATGTATGTATGTATGTATGTATGTATGTATGTATGTATGTATGTATGTATGTATGTATGTATGTATGTGTGTGTATGTGTGTATGTATGTATGTATGTATGTATGTGTGTGTATGTATGTATGTGTGTGTATGTATGTGTATGTATGTATGTATGTATGTATGTATGTATGTATGTATGTATGTATGTATGTATGTATGTGTGTGTGTGTGTGTGTATGTATGTGTGTGTGTGTGTATGTATGTATGTATGTATGTATGTATGTATGTATGTATGTATGTATGTATGTATTATACGCCTTACTTTATTGTCTGAAAAATGTTGTACCTCTGATGACGTAAGTGTACACGAACTTCAATATCATTCAAAAATGTAAATGTATCAATTTCATAGAACCTAAATTAACAGTGGCATATGTAAGAATTACGACTATGTTAATGCAGTAAATGTAGGCGTATATGTATGATGGATGACGGTAATTGAGCAATCTGCGCCTACGATGACTATTCATTGTCATTCTTCGTAAACATATATAAATCACAGGAGACATTTCGCAGTCGCTTGATAGAGCACATACATGTGTGGATCCCGATGCGAACTATAAACATGCTCCTAAACCCAGCAATTTTCAAGCGTGTGGTAATGAATAGATAAATCTCTCCCGTTGGTTAGCATCGTCGTTATTGGTGGGAAATATAACTAAGCCTTTTAAAATATCAAATCTGAAATAATAATGATACATTAATACACCCTCGGGATTGATCACGTCCTATAATATTAAAAAAACATAGATCGCAATTGCAAGCTTTGATATTCAGAAACGAAATACCTCATATCATGATTTAAAATGGTTCCAAGTGTGTCTTTGACGCGGTGGGAAATATTAATGGCAATTTCGTCCGAAATAAGATATCAGTATATATACCATTGACGTATTAATTTTAGCGTACATAAAAATTGGCAGGGACACAATGTTTCCCAATATGACTACCTTTCATTTTAACTAATGAATAATATATTTGTAGTCACATATCTTTTCCTTAGGTTAAAGTATCACAATCTATGCCTAATGAGTCAGAAATATGCCTGTAGTTAATTATATAACTAATTATATCTCTGGGTGATTTATTTTCACGCAAAATTATCGTTTCACTTAAATAAGCTAAATTAATGTTGAGTCAAAATATATGTTTTCTTAGTATTTCTGGTAAATAGGTGATGCAGAAAATTTGAATTAATGAATACTTGTCTGGAAGAATTGAAGTTTGTTTTATTTGTATACAAAATGTCCTATTTATCAATCTTACTTAATTTGAAACATACTAGACCTAAGTATAAAACTGGTCATGCAGAATATTGATATCAAGACTTTCTTTTACTAAACTGTAATTCAAGAAAAAAAATCAACGTTATTGCAAAATATCTTGGCTGGTGCATTAGATAAGATGATAAATTGTTTAAAAGGGAATTTGAAGAATTAATGTGTGCATTTAGAAGTTATTGGTTATAAAACACGCTCGAGAAATGTGGATACATACAAGGAACGTGACACAAATACGCTACAAAGTGCACTTGCGTGTATTCTAACTCAGTTGGTTGTCTAAGATTGTAAGCAATGGTTCACTGGGCTTGTGTTTTATGCCTGTCTCCTTAGACATTAATCATTTGTTTGATTTTGGAATGGCGCCTTCAGCTAAACCACAGTTCGACGTAAACCGACATACTTCAAGGTGAAATATATGTCAAGTTCCTGCTAAGAAGAGGGATGGGAAAAACAAAAGATAAAATTTAGCAGTTGGTTTATGAAAACTTTCGGGCTTGAAACCCTTCACAGACTAGTCAACTGTTAATGATGCATCCATCTGGACAGGATACCCATTGGCAATCGCCAGTATCCAACGTTTGACAGAAAACTGGCGTTTAAGTAAGTATTTTCTGTACTATCTGTAGGATTGCCAGCAGCAACATATTCCCACTACTAGATGTAAATTTGATGGAAGACTAATTCCGATTTAGTTCCTTAAATTGAATTTCCCTGACCAGTATTAATGTTGAATGAAAGTCGTACGACGGCAAGTGACGTTAATTCTATACGCACACAATCGTAATTGTGAATTATCATTAGATGGACCTTACCACATATATGTATACGTCATATATCGTAACAACATGAATGACATTTTCCCCTCTTAAAATGCTAATTCATTGGTAACATGATTCACCTTATTGTGATTATTGCACAAGACCTGTCTGCCAGCATAACCCATAATTGTATTGGCGAATCAATGAGAGGACGGGCTGGCCAGACGTGGCATAGATTAGTTGAGTAGCGAACGGAGACAAGAGACGCCGCCAATTCATGGAGTCTCTTTGGCTAAACATTGACATGTTCATCACCGTGAACTTAACATGAAGTACAGTCACGTTCGTCACGGATGTTACACAAGAGAAGATCAAGATCCAAAATGTTCGTAAAATATCACTGGTTTATTCACCTTTCGATCCATCTATTCACAACATCCATACTTCGACTAATGTTTTGAATATCCATCCAAACGCTCTTAAAATCCCACAGGAAACATTAGATGTTGACTAATTCAATGTATCTCATTAGCCTGCTAAATGAAATTATGAACATCGTATATTAGCGTTAATCTTTTGCGGAATCTCCTTTTAGTGGTCAATATTGATGACAGGTGGGTATGTATCCTGGGTTTGTTTATAAAAAAACAACTTTACCATGAAGTTTTCCTACATGAAAACTCGAAGTGAAACAACTCCAACCAAGTCAATGTTGTTAACTAAATAAATGGCCAAAAAGCTAAACATGTGTAAAAAATGTGTTATTGTACGTACATTAACAAATTTTCATATAATATTTTATTCCATAAACAAGGACTTGGCATATGCTGTTTCATACTTTTTTCAGGTAGAAAAAGCACGGTAGTTTGTGTATTGATTAAAATTCCGAAATAAATAAGCAATTCTCGCATCTGCATGGCAACATAAGGACTGCAGTTACTGTATTAGCTGAGTATATGTATTGAATGGTGTGTAACCTGACGCGAGTACAGTTTATAGGCTCTTTGCACTATGTTTAAATGCGTTTAGTTGCTTCGCGATCATTCAGCCAGGAAGATTAATCGTAAGCAGGTAGAATTCCATTTACTTTACCTTTGCACGCGATTCAATCATGCTTAACAGATCAAACTCGACTCCCATTGGTACGAACCATCGGTACGTAAAATTCTGTATATGTGTGTGTGAACTGTGTACTTAATTGTTATGGCCCTGACGGTACGTTATTGTGAAGTAATGTTTCTTCCGGCAATAAATTACAATATCAAATGATGAATAGTAAATTTGCTCTTTTCTGAATATATGAACCTACCTATTGACCTTGTAAACCATCAAACTATTTGCATTGAATCTAATCCTTGGCAATGTCAGCTAATTCGACTTCTTTTCTAATTCAGATAATTAACATTTCAATTTTGAATTTCGCCATCAACTATGAAAACATATAAATAGCGCTTAGAGGATAAGAAAAGACTACTGCTTTTATCATCAGGAATTCTCTTGGAACGCAACATAAAAGAACATGATTAAAGGTCAAAAGGTCATTCCCCGCAAAAACCTTCGTGAGGCTGACCTCCTTCGGTAAATCCATGAAATACCTTTGACGTCAACAACACTAGTTGCGAAAATTAGTAAATTGGTGTAAATTTCTACATAATAGCGGTTCTAAGATTGCATACTATAGGTGTTCAATAAACACGAAGAGTGTATAAATTTGCTTGTAATACATTGACTACAGCGGTAACGTCACTCCATTAACGAAATCTGTCAGTTTTGATTTTGGAAAGACTTCGTCCAATGATAATTAACCAGCTTTTCTTTACTCTTTTAATCAAACATAAAGACAAACTTTGTTTTCTACGAGAGAAAACGGGTTGCTACACCAAACGCTACACTAGTTAATTGCATTGCTATCAAAACCATAAAAGAATTTCATTATCCTTTGACGATAATTTCTTTTCTTTTACAACAACAACAACAACAACAACAACAACAACAACAACTTTAAGCTATAAATTCATTACTAGTGGATGGCTATATGTCTTTTTAAATAGACACTAGCAATACGAAGAAAACACCAGAAAACATTTAGAAACATCAGAGAGACTTTTTACAAAGCAGTATGGTTTTCTTGTTGTTTTGAGCTTTTTATTTAATATATTACATAAATTTTAGATAATATACCGGGAAACGTGGGAGATACAAAGATGTCAGTTTACATCGTTTAATCTCCTGTCAAAAGAAATACATGTGGTATTGACATTTTAAAGTTGATAAACGTTATCTTAACATATATTGTTAAACGTGTGGCAAGGACTAATGCTAGAATATTAGTCGGTTTGCTGTAGATTGCATACCGCCCCCAACTAGATATCACCGATTAAAGTGTTACATGAATGGATAAATGGCTATATAACATTTCACTACCCCCCATGTAACATTTCATGGGTGGTTATCGATGTATTTCTTATAATGCTTATAATATGTGTATAGACAGGATATAGACGTGTGTGTGTGTGTGTGTGTGTGTGTGTACTTAATATTATGCAGCGCTTTAATCATTATAAAATTATGTTACTACACATACCAATTGCCTATAATTGTACACTATTGTATATCTGAATTCGACATTTGGGCTGCATGATAAAGATAGTACAGCCAATGCCATACCTTGTTGCGATAGGGAAATCAAAGAGGGGGGGTTGCTCTGTGGTGGCCACCTCTCGTGTGGGAATTCCCTTTCCAAACTGAATGCCATACGCCAGATCAAACAAGAATAGAAACTAACGTATCACCATGGTTACACATTTATACACGCCTCATGCATATTTCTATTTCGATCAATAATATATTACAAAACTAGTGCCACTATGATTATTTGAAGCTTGTATGATTTTGTCTTCATTAAACTATGATTACTTCGCTTTGTGTTCTCTATAGAACGTGACTAGCCTATAGTAGAGCCATTTATAAGAGCTCTGCCGTAGGTGATCTCCTTTCAAACCATCGAGGGTGTATCAAAATTGAATTTACATTGCAACAATTACATTCCTGAAAATGTGTTGATACCTTTGAGATCACGGTAGTTTTAAAGCCATGGGGAATAGAAATATAATCACAGATTTCTCATAGCTGGGCTATCAGCAAACTGCAATGTTTTTCCAGTGTATGAAATATAATGGTAACATACGCAGAAATATACTCCAGGTTCATACCGTGTTGAAGACGAAAGCACGATATACTCAATTCTAAAAGCCGGTCTAGTAACTTTCCAGTTTTTATCCGTGTATACCACATTAAGAATATATTTGTCACAAGTTATTATGGCATTAAACCGGGAGGGGCAATGGTTACTATGACAACAAAATGTCTTCAAGATTTTGATGACGAGTATTTATGTATCTACACGTTTTTTTCTGCATGACCACGTGATAAGAGAGGTCATCCGCACTATTGAACACGTTTTAGTGACGTAAATGGTACTTGTATATTCGATTCTATCATCGCAGGGTCGAAATATTACTGCGTCACCACTCTGTACTGCTATTGTATAACCCTGGCATATATTTTCGAGTCAAAGACATAGATTTTCATTATCAATAATTCCCCTGGCAGCTAGCTACAAATACAGTGTGATCGTTCTAATGAAAGAAGGAGTCACGAACTTAAAAGATTTTGTTTCTGATATTTAGTGACTGCGCATGCAACTCAATATCGTGTCTACAACGTTTCTACACGATTGTGACACGTTTACTGGTGTTGCTCTTGTTTTCAGTCTCAGTAAGCTCGTTTTATACACACTCTTGAAAGGATTGCATGAAACGTTGTCAAAGCGTTGACGACAATCTTAAGAAACTGGTTTGATCTGGTTTGACACTTCAATATTTATCAATCCTGACAGTGATTTCAGGATAAAATGTCGGATGTCTAGTTTGAACCGAAACTAGAACGATTTCTGATGAGGATGTTACAGTAGAAGGAAGTAAAATACTTTATAACTTATTACATTTTGTTGACAGAAACTTGTACATTCACCTTTCTTGTTAACCATTTCAAAGACAATATTTCAAATCTTCACATTTCTGTTGGCTTCCCGCCAACATTGATTATCTATGCAAAGTAAACGGGTTCTTCAAGGGCAATGCATTGTATCCATGACGTTTTAGCGGACTAAAAAGCAAATGAATGCATTATTTTTGCCACCCCACCACTCCAAAAAGAAACAATGTGCTGTTCTAGGAATTATGTACTCGAATAATTAATTGTTGTGTGCTGCCTGCTGCGTGTTGCGGCCTCTATTTTCGACCACGCGCACGACGGATAGGATATCTTGGCGAGTTCGTAATTTGCCAAAGAACCTTGCCTGACAAAGTAGCTCGTACAAAAATAGCATTCATAATAAACACACTTTATTCATTGTCACGACATTTCGTATAGCTATATTTAAATATGTTATTGTCGGTCATTACCAATGGAGACCGTCATATTCGTAATAAGTATAAAATTGTATTACATGCAAGTAATGGAGGAGTAATTGCATATCATTATAAGCTGGCAGGATTGATAAATAATGCATGATCACGTGATTTTCAATAAAGAGATCCACAAATGCAGTAATAGTTTGACGTGTCGTTCAACTTTCACTGACCTGACATGGCCCTTATTATTTAACAATACTCGCGAATGGACTGCGCCGTGGTTAATATCCTACCGGTATAATTCGACGCCTGGTAGGACGTGAATATTACTTGGCAGATGAATCCAAGCAAAAAACCTGTTTATAAAAAAGCTCCCTAGGGATATAGCTGCGTCACCCACTAAATTTAAGGTGTATTTTTTTTAACAAGGGGAATAATTGCACAGCAATTATTAGCACGTTGTCAGAAAGTGTTTAAAAAAATATACTTCAGAAGTATCTCCATACGATAGAAATAAGTAATTGCTATTTCTCTAGCAAGACAAACTCTATTGCAATTATTAATGGTGAGCGAAGATGAGACATAACTTTAACTTAGTATGTACTGAGCAGGTTTTGATGTATCTTCTCAATTTCCTATTTGAGGAAGTAACCACATTTTAATACAGGATAGAACATTATTTACGAAGTGAACGACGTTGAATAGTAAGACAACTATCGCAGATCCCAAGCCCCGTTTGCTTGTATCTGGACATCAGTAGCGGGTCTTTACAATATTCTTTGTTGATACCGACAGGAGATGCTTCGAAAAGCATTCTGATATTAAATACATCGTATCACGCCCAGTACCTACTGACACATACAGCGAATTTCACAATACCGTTCAGCTTTTCTGTTTGATACAACTACGCAGAAACCAATAAGAAACTGGACATGCTACACAAGATAGCAAGATTGAATGAATACAGTTTCTTGCTACATTTTGTGTTAGTGAATCGAACTACACATGCCAAGATATTGACCTGAATGAAGCCCACAAAGGACATTTTACGCGCCCTTCATCCAGTGTTTGATACTAAGAAAAACATTGGCGCCCGAATGTCTGCATGGAGTTGCAATACATTTCACTGGTTTATTTCAGTTAATGATATCTTGCTATTGAAGTGTGACATATGCAGTTTCGTGTTGGTTGCTGCTTGGTTGTATCAAATAGAAAATCTGAACAGTATTGTGAAATTCACTGTATAACTCGCTTAAGTGTGATACGATGTATTAATTTATCAGGGTTTCCTGGAATGAGAAGTCGCTTCTTGTCGGTACCATCAAAGAATATCCCAAATGAAAGCTAGATGGCAAACTGCAGTATTAATTAAGAGCGGTAGTCTAATAAACGTTACTTTTCAAAGAAAATCAATTACCACACAGGAAACTAATTTATTGTCATTGATGATATTAGAGTTACAGATACAAGTTATATACATCCATCACGCGAGTGCTGTTGAGTGTAGGTAACTATGGTAATGCTACTTCATAATGTGATAGTCGTGATTCTAATTTTATCGTTTTTCACGTATTTTCTTTACTAGGTGATGTTTTTGTATTGGTGTATAGCATCGATAATAGAGCATCGTACGAAGAAGCCATGCGATTACGGGATCAGATTTTACAAACCAAGGGAAGCAAACGAAGCTCAATCCCAATGGTTATCGCAGGTAATAAATGCGACAAAGACTGCAAACGAGAGGTGAGAGCTGAAGACGTGAAGAGAACTCTCGGCAGTGCTAAGAAATGCACCTTTTACGAAACATCAGCCAAGAAAAACATTAACATTGATATATTATTCCAGGCATTGTTTGAAAACGCTAAGATGCCTCATGAAATGAGTCCGGCTTTACATCGTAAACTAAGTGCTTCCACGTGTGTTAGTCCAAACCTGTCCACCAATAGTCGGGGAGTTACCCTGCGACGTCGCATAACTGATGCATACGGTGTTTTAGCTCCTCACGTGAGGCGACCGAGTCTCCGAAGCGATCTTATGTCAGTCAATGCCAGATTGAGGCGAAGTAGAGACATGGATACAGATGATACTGACAGAAAGCGAGATAGATGTTGTATGCAATAAAGTCATGACAGAGTTCAACAGCACGCAATTTATGAACGATAAGAATCGGAATATGCATACCTAGCTTTCAGAGGCTGGGTGGTACAAA
>NC_135553.1:13980000-14030000 GCF_964340395.1 Glandiceps talaboti
GTGATAGTGTTTGGCCTTAGCGTCGCATGACAGGAATAATACAAATATATTTATATAAATACGTTATCTTTGAGGCTTCAATATCCTAACTAGAAAAGACAAATACTAAAACTGTAAAACCATGCCTTGGGTTTGATAGCGCCCATACTTAACTCTACATATCTCATCGTAACACCTTGAAAATGATGGGTTGGTCGGTCGCTTGAAAATGAAAAAGAAAGCTTAAGAAAAATTAAGCAAAAAAAAGTAGGTGTATGTGTACATGAAGATGATACTTTCATTTCATAATCATACTTCAACAGTCTGAATGACTTATACATGATAATTAAAGTCAGAAGGAAACTTAGAACCGTTTGTTTTCATAAGGTTCTCAAATTTTAGCAATAAACGGTTATTAAATTTCAATCAGATACACGCTGTGTGTGTGGGGTCGCCATCGTTCACTATTAGTGACTTTGCCATTTTTGCAAAATCCTGCCGTGGAGGGCGTCATTTTGTTTTATTATGTCGCCAGATTGAAGAACTCGAGGGCAAGTCGGAGCAGGAGGAATGTAGAATTAAGTACGGCCGGCCTTCACCGCAATCATGTTAAATGTGCCGATGTGGTGATTCTATGAAGACAGGATCCATTGAACACGTATCAAAAAAATTGCAAACTCTACAGATTTGAATTTGATCCGTTGCATGACCTTATAACCAGCCCACAACAAAGGATGACTATGGGGAAAACCACATGATAACCACCCCCACACCCTCCCCGAACTTGTGATGCATGTGACGGAGCATGACCCCGTAGACTTACATACCTGCCTGAGGTAACACGAGTCCTAGAAATGTTATTCTATCCTTCAGTGTAAGTGGTCCCACCTCAAAATAATACGAGATATATAGAGATGGTTATGTAAAGAATAGAAACAAAAAATGATAATTCAGATCACGAATTGGAATATGGTCCGTTCACATGACAACACACTAGTACTTGCCGCCCTTTCAGAGAATCTTCTGTTTTATACAAACCTGACGTTGTGCACAACTTGGCAGTAAGGAAAACACGCATGCGTTATAAAGTGTTCAGGCATATCAATTTGTTAAATGTAAATGAACCCTTCTTATTGCACTTTTGGAGATAAAATCCCTGTTATTCTTTGAGGAAGCCTTCAGTAATTACAAGGGGAATAGGGAGGTGTCATATTTTACTAAAGAAATGCATACCCCGGAATGAACACACTAATGTTCGCAGTAACCCCCCCCCAAAAAAACACAACAACAAACAAACAAACAAACAAACAAAAAAACACCCAACAACAACAAAAAATGCTACACAAAGATTGTTATCTGTGCAATTATACCGTAACCCCCCCCCCCTCCCCTCCCGCATTCTGTAGATGTAGAATTGTATGGTATACTATTAAAATAACAGTGGCGTTTGACTACAGTGTCCATGTAGAATAAAACTTTCTTTACAAATAGTTGGGAGCTCTTCAATGAGAGATCTCACATTTGGATGTAACCTATACTTGGAATGTCGCCGTCCAACGTTGAGCACTTCGATAAAACTAAGAACATGTAGGAGGCCATCAAGAGGCGTAACAATGCATGCATTTCAAACCAAACACACTTTTGAAGCAATAGAGTACTTGAATCTAGTCTTCAATACCCCAATTATTTTAGTCTTAATACATTCATTATATGGCTAATCTCAAGTGATATTATGGCAGACACATACATTCGCTTGATTATCGGCTGCTTTCAAGATCCCCTTTTCACCCCAAATTTTTTCGTGACCCCCATTTTCTCCTCAGGCCCTCCCTGCAGTAAATTCTATTTATCCCCTAATACATTAATATCGTATACAAGCAAGAATACTACGACATATGCATTATCGATAATCTCCCTGGCGCCCTTAGTCATCTATGGTTCATATTTCTATATTTCTTCAGCACACCATCGAATTTTCGATAGACTAATATTTATTTTAATTAGCAGTTCGCAGTGATAACAGAAGCAAATACAAACAAAATGAAATACATATACTTAAACTTGAAATTATCATAATTTTTACATTTCTTGAGTTTCAAAAAATTTAACCACCTGCATATTCGATGCGGTACTACCCCTTCTATCCTATTTCCATACATAATTTAATCATTCCATGTCATGCATGTGTAATTGATGTTTTGGAAAGCATGTACGAGGGCGTCCTACGCCGTGTTTGTTAGCAGCTCTTGATCAGCAATTAAAGGGGTGATGCTAGCCGCTTTTAAATGAAATTAGATGTAAGGATTTTGTTTGCAATTTACACACACACACACACACACACGAGTGTGTGTGTGTGTGTGTGTGTGTGTTTGTATGTGCTCTATGATCGTATCGAATAGGATGTATACGTTTGATGCCCTTATGAGAAAGCAAGTGTTTAGTTTGAGAAGACGACTTTCAGTAAGTTGTAACAGCATAATTAGATGTACATGTGATTTACTGTATTTCAGATCCCATATGGTCGAATTATTGGACAGGTTACTTTTTGTTTAATTTATATGTTAAGATTTTTATATTTAAGAACATAAGTCATGTAGCTTTTCTGTAACATCTATTTATATGGACGTTGTTGTCCGAATTAAAGTCTATAATAATAATACTAATATATATATATATATATATATATATATATATATAACTCGGTGAGTATCAATCTGCTAAGACATATGTATATATATATATATATATATATATATATATATATATATATATATATATATATATATATATATATATATATATATATAGTTGAAACGCTCTGCCACTGCGGTATAGAGCACTGTCTTAGCAGATTGATACTCACCGAGGTATATATATATATATATATATATATATATATATATATATATATATATATATATATATATATATATATATATATATATATATATATATAACGGTATCAAGTAAATCAAAGTGATTTACGCTGTTGCGATCATCAGACGACTAACGGTATAGGTCTATGAAGTATTGAACACTGTTTACTCCAATATAGACATATTACATAGAGTAGGTCACAGTAGGTCAAATTATGTCTTGTGATACTCTTAGTAACCAAAATATCCAAATCATGGCCTAAAATCAACCACTGCCCAGCATACAGTATACTAACTTTTTTCCAATGACATAAAGGCATGCGCAATTCTTGCAAATTATATACTTTTGATCACAATTATGCATTACTGTTATTTGAAGCTCAGTAGCCTATAGTCAAAATTTTGATATGAAGGTCTATCTGGGTAAATCTGGATTTTTAATCGATAGAACAATTCTACTTTGTTTCTTTCTTGACTAAGACAATGTGAAATAACATAAATACAACATCCAATGTATATAACTTAATGTGAGACAGCTATGAAATGTGTTAAAAGTTTATTGTATTTCCGGTAACTTTCGAAATATGTCTGAATGCTTCAGAATCAAAAGTTACTTGACATACAGACCATTAGTAATGCACTGTTGTTAACCTACACGAAAAGTATCCAAAAATTGTGTTTCAAATTGAGAATGTTTAAAAAACACCATTGCAAGCAATAAAATGCGATACATCGGATAGAGAAACGGTGAATTTGAAGTCTAATCTTATCTCAGATTACATCCTGTTGACAAATATTCTACATTCAGATACAGTTGGTTACCAAATCATCTCAGGTGGGCAATACATTCTATAGATATTACCTCTTATCTTCGTAACAGATCTCGTGAGATTAAATCAAAATCGCAGTTTCCCTATATTTGAATAGGTTATCATTAGACAGTATAGATGTTGGTTTGGAATGTAATAATTTAGTTGAATGGCGGAGACTATATCATCTTGTTTGAGCCGTCATCGCCATTACACATATTCCTTTTTAAGAGATGCATTCATAGACAGCCTCATAACGAAGTCCCTCTTCAAATTTGAGTTGGTAATCTCGATAAAATGTGTTCAATCTCTGAAATTACAATCTCGTTCTAGGCACATTTAGAAATTAAATGGACCGGGGTAAATCTAAAGGGTTCACGACAGTTACCAGAAAACTGAATAATTTGCATTGAATGAAGCTTTTTAAGCTGCAGGCCACCTGGGGACTTACAGATTGCGTTGATAACAGGAAAACTACACTGCGACAAAATCCTCATCTTATTGTCAATATGCCTTAAGAACAGAATCCAAATACTTCCCTGATGGTAGTAGATAAGCGTGTGGTGTTATTGGGTGTCTACCCACATAGTATTTATCACACACTAAATAAGTTTTGTAAGACAAATCCAGTCAACCTTTCAAAAGATTTTTTTTGGAAACGCAACTTCATCTTAGTGGGAACATAAATGCTTATTGTCAGGCCATCAAATTTACGACATATTTTCTTTTCTTTTCAATGTGTATAAGGATTATCAACGAGATTGCGGAGATGAACGATACAGTTTGCTGAAACGGAACGTTGTCTCCCTTGACAAACTCTTAATACATGTAATATTGCTCGTCAGGCTCGACGAAATTCTTGCCATCTTTGCCGCATTTTCTTGACTTGAATGAGTTGCCATTATCAGATCGTCGATAAATTTCATAGTCACACGTTTTAATAAAAAGGTCAACCTGTAGACATCTCGAATAAATAAAATTAAAAAAAAAATCAAATTAAATAAAACCATTTACAGTATACTTTGAGTAGCTGTAATCTAAGATTGCAAACAAAAGAGTATATAAATTGCAGTGCAACTTCTTGCTTTGATTAACGTCATCCCCCGCAGAGACGCGATGTAAACTGAATACCTCCTCTAAGGGAAGGTTTTCAATTCAATTGTTGCGCAAGATTAGCAAATGAAGATTACTTGATTTGAGATACAAATTTAAGGGCTGGTATTATACAGGTGAATCGTCCAAATGAAAAAAAAAATATATAGTAAGCATGTAGTATAATAAAGTGAACATAAAGATTATAGATAAATATTGGACGACAAATATATACAAGTACAGAAATATCAATGTTCTGTAGTTTCAAATAATTGATTATAGTATGTGTTAGTTGTATTACCAACTAAGTAGGTCTAGTAGTGTTACAAAAACAACATGCAAGCACATAAAAACAAATCAAAAACAACAACAACAACAACAACAACAACAACAACAACAACAACAACAACAACAACAACAACAACAACATATGTATATATAACTGTGATGACACACATGAAAGTTATCCTTGCAGTCGATTACGAATGTGAATGTTTTGATAGCTTCAAACTTGGGAAAGTTGCAGCGCCCCCTCGAGACGACAGAGGGTAAGGTGAAATCTGAATCCATAAATTAGAATCTCCCATTAATATCGTTTATGATATGGTAAACGCAAGAAAAAATGTTACTTAGAATAACAACGTAATGTGAAATATTCTTTATACGAAACAGAAAGAAAAATATAAGACAATATCTTACGTTTCTTTGCTTTATGTTAAAAGATCCTGGTTTTTTTCTTTCCTGTCACTAAGAACGATCCCAAAAATATTGTTTCCGTCTCAAACGTGAATATTAAGCCGGGAAGTAGGCTGTATGTACACAGCGTGAAGGCTATTGACAACATTCCGCTTTGCAAGTACTTTGTAGGTGTTCTATGGCTAAGCCCAAGAACTTCGAAAGCTCCAGTAAGACGGGATTGTTCCCTTTAGTCATACTAGTGGTATTAAAACAACTCGTGTGTGATTATTGCAACACGTGTACACACAGTTCAGGGCGGTTTCAGAATTGTGATCGTGGGTGTCCTAAATCACGCTGGCCGTGGATTCTGATTGCTATTATATTGAGTGTGTATAGATTTTGAAACTATCATTGATTTTACCCGGGGTATAGGAATCGGTAAGCTCTTTTTTCTTGGCTTGTGAAAGGGACTTTTAATGTCCCCGCTGATAAATATTACCACTGGTATTTATACTTTCTGTTGCGTAAACAACACTTCCTCTATGAGATAGCGGACTTGTGCGTAAAGCATCAATTCAAAAGCTTAAGGCATGTGTGTTCAGTGCACATGTAAACTCCAAAATGGTGAAAGGCAGTGATGGCGCCACATGGCGCCACTTACAAATGGCGCTACTTATACGTCACTTCCTCCCATGGATACAAGTGTACAAGAAAACGCAACTGCTCGACTCAGGAAAAGGCACGTAATGTATTAGTGGTACACTACAGCAGACACTTCATTGTACATCCAATTGTAGTATACCACCACATAACATGTCGCCCCTGCTGGTGTAACACATTGTATATATTTTCGAAAACATGAAAAAACAGGAATATAGTACAGTAGAAATCGGCTGGAGCTACACACACATTTACACTGCACTTAGGCTGGGTCAGAATTTAATTCGGTTCAAATCATGAGCAAAATATTTCGCCGCCAACCGCCACCCCCCCCCCCCCTTCAGACCATCATAATTGTCATGACTTAAACCCTCAATTTTTTCATTCTCCCTCCCCAAAATCTCCCCAGGCCATTGCCGCCTGCCATAAATCCTGATCATACATTGAAATTGGCTTTTTCGCATGACGTGTTCACCTGGTGAGAAAGTCCTTCGTAAATTATGTAAATTTCGGCTCAGAAACAACGTTTTGTTTTCAGTTTCCTTGACTACTGGTGGGTGACTCAGAATCGCATATGTGACTCGGACAACTAATATGCTTAGTTGCAAGACTAATATGCTTATTCGTTTTTATATAGTTTCTTTAAATTTCTTTTCTTTTCTTGTAGGTTTAAAATGTATTCACCCTTTTTCTTAAAACCAACATTTATCTTTCATACAGGCGGTACCAACTGCTTGATTGCGTAGATCACAAACTTTAATCGAAACGTTGGTATAGGCGGCCGCTTTCCTTTCTACACGTGTTTTAGCAAATGGTCCCCTCACTTCCTATTTAGTCAACAATATACGCCTCATAAAATGTCAGCTATGTGACAAATTAACCTCAGTCGCCAGTACTTCTAAATCAGAATTTACACTTTGACTGTTCCTGAAACGTCAGTGATCTGAGCTGAAAAACATGGATGAGCAGTTATTCAGAAATTCATAGAAATTACATTGAGCCTCTTAGCAAATCCCAGAGCCAGCAATATCTTCTCTCATGATAATAGAAGTCATACTCATCTGATACAGTGTGTGCCCAAACTCTAGTTGGGTAAATGATAATCGCATAGTGCCCCTAGCAAATACCTTTAATCATTTAATTCTTAATTTTCAAATTTTGAATAATTTATAGGTCTGTACATTGTAATCAGAGAAAACATGTTGCAATGCGAGCTCATTCTGCGCGTCTCCATAATATCCGAGTCGTAACTTTATATCTAATATCCACTTATTTGGCAGACGTTTGTTTTAATACTTCTCCTTTTAATTTTAAACACATGCCTTGTTTCGATTATATTTGTTTGTTGTATTTATTTTATCTTGTCTTAGCTGTCTTTTTTATTTTTACATGATCGCATTTGACGACTTTATATATGTCTGCTTCAAAGCTAATGGCAATCAACGCCATTGCTCATGAAAGTATAATCTGTAATCTGTATCTACGTAATAGGTAAATGCGCGATGAGGTTCACCTGAAATGCAGTTCTATCTGCGAGTTCGTTATCTGTCTGTGTTTCTGTAGTATGTATGTATGTATGTATGTATGTATGTATGTATGTATGTATGTATGTATGTCTGTCTTTCTGTATGTACGTATGTATGTATGTATGTATGTATGTATGTACGTACGTACGTACGTACGTACGTACGTGTGTGTGTGTGTGTGTCTATGTATGTATGTATGTATGTATGTATGTATGTATGTATGTATGTATGTATGTATGTATGTATGTACGTACGTACGTACGTACGTACGTACGTGTGTGTGTGTGTGTCTATGTATGTATGTATGTATGTATGTTTGTATGTATGTATGTATGTATGTATGTATGTATGTATGTATGTATGTATGTATGTATGTATGTATGCATATATGTAGGTAGGTAGGTAGGTAGGTAGGTAGGTAGTATAGGTACGTACGTACGTACGTACATATGTATGTATGTATGTATGTATGTATGTATGTGTGTATGTATGATTGTCCGTCAATACCTACCTACCTACCTACCTACCTACATACATACATACATACATACATACATACATACATACATACATACATACATACATACATACATACACACATACAGACAGACAGACAGACAGACATTTCGTTTCATTTCATTTCATTTCATTTCAATTCAATTCAATTCACGAATAAATGCTATTGTGAACAACAACCTATTTATGTAGACATGATGTCCTGGAGCTAATACAGGTCCAGTTTCCCAAAAATAGTTGTTCTAAATTTGAGAAATACACAGCATACTTTGACCTAACGTGGCCATCAGTGACACAGTTCAGTTTTCAATACTGTTATCAACATTTTGAATATCTGGGAGTCACGGCAACTCAAGTAATCCCTCACAGCACCATAGCAATACGTCATGCAGACTCTCACGATAGTCCATGTTTCAAAGTAATACTTGAGGCATGATGCAAGAATTCACGTTGACTCGTAAAGATTTCATCTTCGGATCACTTTATTTCGTACTCGAAGGCCACCGACCCATGGTACAATAACAAGTTTACACGTGAATTATAAAGACGAGGAGAATATAAAGACAAAGCGATTCAACAAGCAAAAGAAATGTCATACAGTAAACCCCATTATTACAATATTTCAATTTCAAAAAAGATTTAATCTACATAATATTATATGAAAGTAGACATAACAGATATACATTGTGAGCAAATTTTAATGAACATTCAGACAATTTGAAGTACAGGTTTTTATTTACTGCATTGTGTTGGCTATTCGGGAATAACTGACGTTAAGGTCAATGTTTAGAGGTGAAATTTGCCTTTAGAAGATCCCCAAGTAGAGTGGGTACAATAATAGTTTCTATAAAAAGAAGTACCTAGTGGATACTGCTTTTGCGGTTGCCACCCACATCAGTTATTTTGTAAAACCACGTATTAAAGACTTCTATCGAGACAGCTATACAATCATTGGTAAATGACATTCTATCTCAATGAGTGTTTGTGAATGTTTGAGAGTCCGTATTTATTACTTACTACTATGAATCGTTCATTTAAAAATGACCACCATAGAAGAGTTATCGTAAGGCGAGTGCCACATTCATTTACGATTTGCTACATTTGGAAAGTTGAACCAAACTTCTCTTCTTTTGAGACCTTAATTATATCATAGCATGACGTAGGTATGCTTGACACTCGCAATGACCATAATAACTTGTATTTATTTATTTAGATTTTGCAAATCTTTATCTTTTCTTATGAAGATAATATGTCTTTATTCAAAACAAAAAAGCTGAAAAGAGTACAATCTTCATACGACTCGACCGAAATAGCGCTGGATAGTATAATGATGTTAGTCTTGAACTTTTTTGGTGATAATCTTCTTTGAATTTATTTTTAGGACGTGAACCAAAAGATACAACCTTTCAATACTTTCCAATGAACACTCTGTGTATAGAGATCTTTATTTTCAGCATCTCTTGTGTAATAGCCTTCTTTAAATTTGTTTAAGGCTGGAACCTTTTATGTTTGTAATAATGCTCTTTAGATCTAGGGAGATGGGGGTAGATAAATTGATATAATCTTGATTCTAAGAGCCATTATATGTACCCAGTACATAATCTTTTTTGGATACCTTTAATGTTATAATAATGTTAGTTTTATATAGTGCTTTCCCACTCTGCCGCAAGTGCTTTACGATTACTACCACTGGCATGGACCTATACTGGCGTGTAAAGCCCATCATATTTCCCTAACTCTCTTCAATCGTTTGCAGCCTCTATTAGCATTAAACATTTGCACTTCAACTTCTATTCTACCAGGTCCCAATTATACAGCTGGGTTGACGGGTGTCCACTAGTAATTCACAACTTGTAGAAGGACGTTTGGTAAATCAGAAACAAACGGCAGCGTCGAAGCACAAACATGCAACGTGCAGATTCCAAGCCAGCCACTCTAACCATTTGACACAACTGAATGTGAGATTACTTACCAGTACTAATGGATAGAAGGAAAATAAAGATAATTGATGGCACGGCTAAAACGAAGTAATGTATGGTGTATTCAATTATGCTTGTAATAATCTCCATACTTTCAGGTCACAGTACTTTGCTTAAAAGGGCATATTGACTTATAAGGGCATCTTTGCTAAGAAGGCACCTTTGTTTAGAATGCATCTTTGCTGAGAAGGCAGCTTTGCTGGGAGTAAATATTCTTTGCTTTAAAGGCATCTTAACTTGAAATGCAATTTTCCTCAGTAAACATCTTCGCTTAGAATTCAACGCTGTTGTGAAGGCATATTTGCGTAGATAAGAGGTCATCTTATACTGCGAAGGCATCTTATAAATCTCTCCTGGCTTAGTTTCTCATATTGGAAGTGTACATATTGACACGTCATTCAGACCCACGATAAATTTCTACCCTTAATATGCAATCAATAACATCCCCGGGGACATGAACAGTTTCGTCGAAGAGTTTTGTTTTGTAGGAGGGGTTCACTAACGTTAACGCTTGGGAAGAATTGCCTAAGTATTAATAATGAGCTTAGCTTTCTGAACATATGACACATTGCCATATTCAGTCTTCTCGATTCCAACTTTAATCCACGAATAATAATGAAATACATGTGACATAAGAAAACACAGAAGACAGTGCACAACATAACACTTTTCTTGCAGCAACACATTCAGATTTATTAAATTTATATAATAACTTTTGCTTTTCAGGCATTGAAGGCATTTGTTTTTCTTATAGCTTGCAGCAAATCACGAGTCCACGAGGGTCATACACTTTTGTATGATCGTTCAAGGCACAGATCTGAAGACTAGATGGACTCGTTATCACTTACTTATATTCATCCCTAAAGTGCATTTTAGGATATATCTGCAAAGTCCTTATTCATATACCCTAAAGGAACTTGTTAGCAGAACCCACATTTTGTCCGTACCAGGAAATTGGAAAATGTCTGCCCTTCAGTCAAAACCACTTCTCAATATGCTTTGAAAAGGATCAAGTCTGTGTGTGTCACCGTTTTAGTGATGTCTTTGCACTGCATTGTTTTAGAAGGTAACTTCCTGCACGAAGAGCGGGACGATCACAGTATAAAACAAATACAGACCCATTTTGATTACGTTTAGGAAATTTTTAAGGTTAGGTTGGGAAAAAAACAATATTTGCCTTCGGAAGCAAGTGTATTGGCAGGTTGATATTTTTTCACGTTGACAACACTAGTAGACTGTCAATTATTTGGCTAAATTAGAGAAGCATGTTTTCCCTGTAAAACTGTGACGTGTCTAGTAGATTGCAGATGTAGTGATAACACGGTACAATTTCAAATTGTCACATAAGACAGTTTCTCATCTATGTTCTAGCACTAGCTTTTTACCACAAGAACAGCAATGTTGTATAGGCATTTTTATTTGATAATTATATTTCAATCAATCAATCAATCAATCAATCAATCAATCAATCAATCAATCAATCAATCAATCAATTGCAAGTGCACTGAGTCAAAGTAACAGTTTCAAATAAATGAATATACATTGCATACATAATAAGTCTGTTTTCCGTACATTGGTCATACACATTTTTATATGGGTTTCCTTTCGTATAAAATAAGTCTGTATGATACTAAAACTGCATGTCATGATGAGGCTGCAGGAGGTGTTATTAGTAACCCTTGTAGAAAAACAACATAGCTTACTGATATTAAGCAACTATTCGCTGCATTCAAACTTAAAAATAACACTGACAAATTCTTCGCAAAGCCTCCGCTAATAATGTTATGAAGTCGATGAGACGAACTGTAAGAGTTGGCTCACGGCAACTTTAGTTTCCTGTACACCAGCATTTGCAAATGTGAAACTTAGAAGACAGATGATTAGTTTCAAAATGACATGTCTTATGCCCCAATCTATCCAGAAATGGTACAGTGCATTTGATTTCTATAAAATATCTGTTCTGTTTGGCGAAGGCCAATTTAAGAATTACTCGGAAGTTACAGAAAAAAATTTTATTCATAAAATATCTTTTGGAGACACTAGAAAGGTCGCATTTCATCTATCAATCAGAATATTTTTTGTAAGATCTTGTATATAAGTAGGCACATATCAAATCGACTTCAGAGCTATGTATAGAAATAGGGTCCAACCGATAGTTGATAGCAAAGCGCTCGAGGTTACGATGAGACTTCTGCCAGTAGTAAATGTCAAAGCGTAAAATGCAGGATTAATGTCATTATACGTGTGTTCTGGGCTTCATTATGGCGATTATTACTATGTCATTTATCGAGGACAAAAAACAGGTAATGTGAGGGAATCATCATTATATATGACATGCGCTTTCACGCCTGTATTCATCAAGATAGACTTAAGCTGATGAAAGAAACATTCTTTGCATTGAAGGGAGTAGTTTGGATAAAAGAGGAAATATCATAAAAAGAGGTATACATTAAGTAGACACAACGAGGCACAAACACACAGGCCGAGGACACGAACATGGCTAAATACCCCAGATAAAAACCGAACACATAGATTCATTTTAAGTCTAGCTTGGAAGGCTTACTTTCCAAAGTATGGGAGGTCAAATGCCAGCCTTGTTTATCAACGTGTTTGATTTTAAATGTCTACTGTCGTAGCAGATAAATTAAGTATATTCTGACGTATCAGACTACCCAAGGATAATAGTGGGTTCACGCGACATGTACACCGAAGAGAAATACTAAAAGACGTTACTATACAAGCTCTCTAGTCAAAGACAATTTCTTTAAGACTCCAGTGGAACGTTCAGTTGTAGTTGCAAAGGGGCCATGACTTAATAACAAGGACACAGTAGCCCTGAACCTTTAAGATATCAAGGTGTCTTTTTATTTTTTGGATTCTTTTTTGGTGGGGGGGGGGGGCAATGTCCACGTCCAATTTCACTATATTTTAGATTTGGTATTTACAAAAAGAGATGTTACTGGTGAATTCGGCACAGAAGGCAAGTTTAATAGCGATTGCATTCACAAATAACGAAACAAATAATGATCACATTGAGTTGTCGTATTTACATTTTTCATCCAGTAGTAAGGGCCGAGATCAAAAGTTCAATATTAAGGGATAGAAATAAAATTACTTTACTTCGGGGGAGTGGGGATTGAGCCACTGTAGTGCTCATCCTACAAAAACGATTCTATTCTCAGTCTTGTAACCATAATGCAAATACATGTATGTCATCATATTGAAAAAGTATATCCTCACTACATATTAGCATTGTATGCATAGCACTACATAGTATGATTCTACATATATATACTGATTTGAAATTGACTGTGCTGTCTGAAACATCAATTTTGACTAACTTAATTCGAAAGGGGGTTGGTGGATGTTTGAGGGGTAGGGGACTGAGGACGAACAGAATTTCCCTTTTATCCTATATTTAACTATAATTTGTTTTAGCCCCTAAGCTATCACGAGGAAGGACGAATATATTTGTAAAAGAATATTGAGTCATTATCGTCCTATCATTGACATATCGTGGGAGTCGATTCTACCTCACAATGTCCTATATATAATCAAAGGACTGGAATCATGCCATACCAAAAACATAATGGTAGTTCTGATATCGTCTATTCATTTCTGAAAAATCTTACTATGATGGATCTGTCAGCTTCTAACCAAAACTTAAAAACTTGATTTCTTCACTATGGGGTGAAGACACTCCTGCGTCGTGCAATCAGTACGACATTGGGGATAATACTAATGATATCTCATGCTGTGTTTTATTGCACTGTGTTGTGTTGTGTTGTGTTGTGTTGTGTTGTGTTGTGATGTGTTGTGTTGTGTTGTGTTGTGTTGTGTTGTGTTGGATTGTGTTGGGTAGGGTATGGTTGTGTTGTGTTGTGTTGTGTTGTGTTGTGTTGTGTTGTGTTGTGTTGTGTTGTGTTGTGTTTATGTTATGTTATGTCACGTTATAGCACAACATACCATACAATATCATGTTATATTATATCATGTCATGTCATATACGTCACATCATATATAAAATCATTTCATTTTTTGTCATAACATATTTTGAACGAAATAACATATTTAACCATGTCTTTGACTAATGGAAGAAACGGCTCGGAATGGCTCGGAGTTAGTTAAGATAAAATGTCCTCTGTCCTTTCAGTAAAGGCGAAAATAGTTGACATTTCAAGACCTTACATTTTAACACCTTACATTGAAACTGTGCGGTAGATATGATATTATTGACGATATTCCCGTGGTATTACCAATGAGTCCTCGAGCTTGACGAACATTTCACCCATTATTCTGTAAGCTTTGCGAAAATATGACACGTTGCCATATCATTTCATCTCTCAATGGCAGGATTAGTGCGTGAATAATGAAAAATACATGTAACTCGAGACTGCAACAGGGAGAAGACCATACTTAACACATAAGGACACCAGCAACGAAATAAGATGTATGACTTTTCGCGAATTATTATCCAACTTCTACGTCTATAGTAACTATTTTATACGTTGGCGAAATATAGACAAATAAATAAACGATATTCACCAAAGTATAATAACACCTTATCGTATGTTGACGTCTTGAGGAGGTAGTGTGATAGCGGATATCTCATGATTTGTGCATTCGGCATAGATTCAACCGACCAGTAACCTGTCACATTCCAATTTTGTTATCAAAAGTTGGCACAAATTCACGAGGGGTCACATTACGTCTTGTTGCGCCCAAATATGGTCAAGCAGTTAGTGTTTTAAAACACATCATATTCTCTCGTAATATCATCATGAGTTATTTGACTGTCGTTCCGTCGAGTTCCCGCGTACAATATTTAGCCACCAAACGTACATCTAAGTCAGATGTCTTCTCGAGGTCTGCGAATGCTGTGCCACTTTCTTCACAAAATTCCGAAAATATTCCTTTGGAAACCTCTGTGTGAACGCAAAATCTTACCATTTTATGAGAAGGTGCCGACCCCCTCTCGCCAGACTGCAAGTTACGATAAAACATGATAATACATGAAAAAAACTTCTGGATGGAACACATGCAATAAGTCAATAGATGAGTCATGATGGGCGAATGGTTTAGAGTGGCCGGCTAGGAGTCTGCAGGTTTCAGGTTCGAACCTCATCGCTGCCGTTTGTTTCTCAATGACTAAAGTCCTTGGGCGAGATTTGAACCACGAATACACCTCAGTCAACTCAGCTGTATAATTGGGGACCTGCTGGTAGGATAGAGGTTGCAAAATGCTGCGAATGCTTTAATCATATGCGCTTAGAGAGACTGCAATGGATTGTGTGCTCCCACGGGAGTTGAGGAAGTAAAGGGTCGTTGTGCTGCTATAGATCCATGCCAGGGGTAATAATTGTAAAGTGCTTTGAACACAAAGTGGGAAAGGGCTATATAAAAATCAACATTATTATTATGATTATTATTATTATATATTATATTATAGCATTACCAATTCCAGTGAATTTTGTGACGTCATCGCTGTACATTATTACTGATAATGTAGTCCGTTATTGGGCATCGCGGCCCCGGAACGAGCATAACAATACAAGCTTATTTGTTCTGTTTCTTCATACGACTAGGTATCTTTTCGAAATGTATGTTGTTACTTATGATTGTCATTTCCACTGTTTAAAAATACAACGCATTCATGAAACAAATTTGTGTTCACAGCAGTTCATTGAAGTGTATATGTGTGTGTGTACGTGTACGTACGTGTGTCGCTATGATTAGTATTCAGCTTCCGGGCCGAACATGACAGACGATGTTCAGCGCTGTGTATATTATACGTTGTTTTGCGTTTCTCGGTCTACAAATTCACTGGAATTGGCAAAGCTATAAAATAATAACAATAATGTATGCCCTCCCAGTCCATAATGGACTCAAGCAAACTTTGCACTCCATAATGGGCTCGGCTGTCGCCTCGCCCATTATGTCGTTCAAAGTTTGCTTTCGTCCATTATGGGCTGGGAGGGCGTACATTATTGTTTAAATGTTTATTTAATTATTAATTAAATTGCAGTTTTAATTAAAGTGGTTCCTTTTTATTTTAATATAGAATCAATTACGAATGGAAGACATCCAACAGCTTTAATTAAATTTCATTTTCATTAGATCGACGCCTTTCGATTATAAAAAAAAATTGTGGATGGTACGCACCCTAAAGTTAATTAATTTGGATTTTAATTACAGCGACTCCTTTTGATCATGGAAACATGTGTAATAGCATTGCTAATATTATCTTTTGAGATCTACCCTGCAGCAAGCCTGTCTTTGGTTTTTAAAAACATCTGCTCAGAGTTTACGGACGTGTGCGTGTGCGTCATCTAATACACTATATCCTTTATATGTAAAAGTGATTCTTTCACGTCCATATTTCCATTGTACACGTACATTGAAATATTTGATAAGATTACTGAAAAATCTGAATAGCTATGTGAAGTATGTAATAATTTAAAAGTGGAAAAGAAGACACCACACCCTGCTTAGTATGATGTGTGTAGGTGAAAATGAAATGACAATCCCCTTGTCACGAAGTCTAACATGTATCAAAAGAAATGCGAAAGGGTCTAATAACGATACAATGACAAAGAATTTGCCAAGCTTTGTCAAACCAGATAAATATGATGGTAAAGTGTTAATGTGGCTACTGGTGCAGTAAAACTTTTGCCTTAACAGATTAAGGGTAATTTTTTTTAAAGTTTCATTGCAGGCGCTTTGTCATATGTAATGAAATCATATCGGTATAAATACCGTAGTTCAAATTGGAAATTCGGGCAGTGCTATATGTATGTAGAACGCTGTAGTCTCAGATGTCATTAGGATATGAAACAGGGGATACATAAACGCCCTAGCACTATTCTACTGATCACTCACGTCACGATGACGACAGATCTAGAGTTTCTATCTTATAATGTGCCATTTTAGCTAAATTCTAATGACTTTGGTACATCCACCGCGCCTTTAATAGGTTAGGCAATCATTTTTTAGGTACTGAGCACAGAAAGATTGAAGCAAAATTCCATCAAGTCGGCTAGTATTTCTTGACACACAATGTTTTTTAGTTAGAAGGCTAAATGCGAATGTTACGACCTTGAGGTTAAAAAAGGGGATTGATCAGAAATGTGATTTGACTGATGTTTTTGACGACACATCAACATCTGATAGGCGACCAATGACGACGAAATCCCTACTGTGGTATGTGCGACAGCAACACTTATGTTATTGATAATCCATTGCTCTAATGATTATAGTTCCATTGTTGCGCTTTAAAATGCTCAGAAATCGATTAAGAATGAAGATATCGATTCAATCGGGATTCAATCGGGTGTCTACTGTCAACAAATACATTTCCTTGAAAACCTATATGTAGATATTCAGTTCAAAAGGAAATGGAAAATACAAGCAATTTGTGAACACTAGCATTGAAATAAATGTCGTCGTTTTTATCAAAAAGTAGTTAAGCTCAAAATGGGCCGATTTTTGTAATGCATTTTACATGAAGTACTAATCCTTGCTATCATGTGAACTATTATGCAACCGCAAATCGTTTAAGACCCCTTTTTTACGGTATTTTCAATGGTCATGTAATCTTAAGAAAGACACCAATAATTAGTTGGGCAAAAATTGAAATATGGCATGCAACTTGTGTGTTGTATGAATGATATATCTTTTATGATCAATCGACAAATTATCAAAATGACGTAAAACCAGAAACTGCTTGAGGAAGAACTTTCAAGGTTTGATATTTTTTTAATGTGCACAAAAATGCAAAAGACATGTAATTTATCATTAACTAATTTTAGTGACATTTGACGTACGGTACAATGAGGCTATCCTAGCGTTTCATTTTTTGGACACGATGGGTTAGTTTTTTTTACATATGGATTGACACATTTCAAATCAAGACTAAAAATAACAGATACACCATACACGCGCGCACACAGCAGGATCCTTTGCCTAATCACACTGAAAAGTGATAAGCATTGCAATTCTGTTTATATTGCAGAAGAAACAGGCTTCTGCTGCAAACATTACACATGGACGTGGTGAATTTTAATGACTTCAACTATTTAGTTTCCTACTGAAAAGCAACATGAATACTTGTCTCTATGTTCATTTATGCGTGGCACCTCTATAATTGTTATTGTTTATTTTGCATTTGATGTGTGTGTAATAAATATTATGTCCCTTGTTGAAACGCTAAGGAAACCCCGTTTGCACTGTAAATGTAAAGATCATATATGATGTCATATTAATTATTAAAGACTTTATCAAGACTTTTTTTATATTCATTTTAAACTTGTTTTTCATTCCCCGTTTTCTAAAATTCAACTCCGTAGAGTATGACATTGTCTTTCATTGACTAGTTCTCAAATGAATGGAACCCTCGGAGAGCCGCTTTTATGACGAAAATGTATTACATGCATTTCTACATTTTTCCTAAAGGGATGCATACTTCTAGCAATAGGTTAATCATAAGCATATTTTATGGCAAAGATTACCAAAACGACCTTTCCTAAATAAAATTATAAGGAGCTCTTAATCCACCTACGTCAAGACTCCATACTTCTTATATCGTTCTCAGAAGCTGTTAATAGGATGGATGCATTATTGATATGTAAGCTGTCAAGAAAGGGTGATAAAGAATACCCTATGTTACGTATGCATCTCCGTCACTATAGCACATGTTGTGGAGTATGTTTTTTCTCATTTCCTGTCTAGCAAAGACCTTTAGATAGGTTATATAAAAGACGAGTAAATGTCATATAGCGTTCTTTGCCTATATATATGTCAAAGGTCTGACGCCAACTACAGAAGTAAACCTCTGTAAGGAATAGCTTAGTCAGACCATCTTGTTACGCAATATATACACAAACATTTACGTGTATACATATCGACATTGACAATCCCAATTTTATATACACACACACACATACATGTCATAGTCAAAATAGTTTCATGTTATTTCACTCTTCAACTATATATAAATTTAAAGCCATACAGTAGAATATTTAGGCATATATCCCTCATGCAGTACATTCATGAACAAATCCATTAACAGCTAACAGTGTTTACTACACGCATGACAATAAATTTGCATCGGTATGTTTGTAATTCGTTGCACTAATTCAGTAACAAAAAATGCAATTTATCTATTTAATATCTGACTGAGTTCGCTGAACATCCTATAATAATTTGTTACCAATGCATTGACAAAATAATATACAATACAACGAATCAATATGTTTCATGGTTCGATGGATATCACCTTACAATTCGCTCCCAATTCGTTTAATAAAATGTGCAATCTACCAATTTCCTATTCTAGCTGTTTCGATCTCAATCAATGTCCGATTTGCATAGCTGTTATCGTCGTCAACAAAATTGAATGCAGATGTTACATATTGATAGATCAGGTGAAATAAAGATATATGGAATACCAAGAGACGACACTATTACGTTAAATTGTATCCCTGGTGTTAATACTATGGCTGTCAAATATAGATTATGTTGGATTAATGTTTACCAGAATAACCAGTCAATGTCTGGATTATAAGCTAGTCCCTGACATACGCTTAAACAGTTTGCAAAAGTCGGATAGACAACGTTACATTCCCAGGCACTTATATATATGGTGAAAATGGGAGTACAGCTGTTGCTACTGGAAATCGGCGAATGAATTTAATAAACTAAAAACCATGCTAATTCCCAGAATACATCATTCTCTACAGAACATAATTATGGACAATTTTTCACGAATGTTCCTGTTTAATTTCAAAGAGGGTAAATGAATTTTCAATATTGCTAACATAGACCTATTGCCATATAAAAAGTAGATACACACTGGAAGCTTCTAATAAGGGCATTACAGGGCCGTAGCCTAACCAAATTGCCAAGGGGGGCAGAACTTGGTGCAATTATGCATTTAAAAATTAGAAAAACGCTAATTTACATAAATGTGCATGTAATTTACATAATATATATTTTAGCATACGCAATTAAATATCATATGTGAGGTCAGAAAATATACAAAATGCTTGTCAACGGGTAACCTAACCCATCATATTGGGTAAGTAGGTCGATTTTATATTTTCACAATGCTTGACAAGGATAAAACAAACCATATATAATGACAGCAAAATTGAAACAATTATGCTATGTATTACATATTATCTGGAAGTGTATTTTGTTATGGCAAAGCTGAAAGATATTATGTGGATGTGCACATGGTAAATGACTTCTCCTGAAGTTTAATTTCGTACCAAAAAATCCCGAATAAAGAGCAAAACATTTCAAGACTTTCAGACTTTTGATGGCCCAATGGTCGTAAACTTTTGTTCAATTCTTTTTAGTGCACATTGGATATTTAATCTCAATTCATGCTTGTATGCAACATCAGAGCCAAATAAACCACTGTATAAGATATGATATAATTTGGAATAGACTCAAATATATATTGTTACATGTACTATTCAGAAAATATAAAGAAATATCCTTAATTTTGAAAAAAATGCGAAGCCCGCATGAGGATATATTGTCCATCACCAGAAAAACATATATGGGTAGGGTGAACAGCTTTTTTCATTTTTTCTGGCCTAATGTCGTATCTTTCAAAGTAGTTGCCGAAAAGATGTCACATTCAAAGTAAAAAAATGGATGGTGCTTTCTCAAATAAGTAACACAACAAAATAATCGTTTTCTTTACCCAATTCCCAAAACTGTTATGGCCTCGTTTATGTTGGAACCCTTGCCCCCCCCCCCACCCACCCACCCCGCAGGCTACGGTACTGCATTGACAACTGTGCTCCTCAGCAGAACTATATGAAAGACATAAACTGAAGTATTGAAAATAATTGTATATTCAACGCCCTCTGTAAGCCGACTTATGCGTTGTGGTAGACGGGCAATGTGAATGTGACTTGCCAATTGATCCGTAGCAATACTGTCAAAGTTAACTAACTTACAGGCTGCTAACTGGTTGTATTGGGACAAATTAACTTCTCCCAAACATATAACTATTACAATCTTTCCTCATCCATATAGCTATAGTTTACTATGGTGGTCTGAGGGCTTTCTGAAGTATGTCATTACGTAAAAAAAAGTTGGTCATAATAGGAAGCAGGACATTACGCATTTGCCACGCATGTAATTGATATGCACACATTTAAAATAATTTTTCATATTTCACCTAGTGACGTTGTCAGTATTTAGATACAAAACTGGTATAATGTGCTAATTAGTTTAATCAATATGTACCCGTCTTTGGTGAACATTCATAATACATTACTGTTTTCATTGTATCTGTCGTTTTGGACAACAATGAGAGATTCAGACAGATCATCTCAAACTCCGGGTACAATATAATAACATTTTACATGTATGCAGAGATATCTACATCTAGTTTGAGATGCCATATTGTTAAATAAAATGACTGAAATAGCACAAAAAATATATATGTCGTGACCTAAACATATAAGCTCATGAGTTCCGGCCCAACATATTTAAAGCTATATCATCACGATGATAGCTAGAAACATTTTGTTTGCCTTAATGCATATTAACAATATATTGCCCATCAGAGCTGAACATACATCTCACCTTTTAAACTTTACGTTCATCTTCCAAATACGATCCTAACGATATGCGTGATGGGTTTTGAGTGGTTTCAAGATATTTCAATAACATGCATTTATTGAAATTGTTGCTGGCATGGCGTAAGATATTATAATATTATTCTGATTGAATTCGTGATATTTTACAGAAAGTGCTTACTCATGTATAACTATCCTAATATATGTGGTAATGAACTATTACCTTGAAACCTAATTTTTCTAAATTGATTTGAAGCCTTTATAGTATTTTCTCATTCTTAAACAATTGCTTTCTTGCATTCATTGATTGAAAGTGTTTCAAAAGCGTTTACGAGCTGATTCGTTCACTTTTAATAAATAAAGACAGACTGAGGAGCATTATTTTCAATTTACAGCCAAGGGAAA
This sequence comes from Glandiceps talaboti, assembly GCF_964340395.1. NCBI lineage: Eukaryota > Metazoa > Hemichordata > Enteropneusta > Spengelidae > Glandiceps > Glandiceps talaboti. Next base: position 14,002,118 of record NC_135553.1, read on the forward strand.
CTAATTTTATATCCCTAACGTATTTAATGATTATCTCCAGAAACCTGAATGCATGACGGTAGGTTAATGATCTAACAATGAACTCATAGTCATATACCCATCATATGACGTATCTGTAATGACATGTTTATATTGTTACGTTTTGAAGGAAATCAGTTCCATACTACATACATATTTATCCCGCTGGCATTTTTTGAAAATTGCATTTTATACACAGTGGTGTTCATCACGAACTGAAAATGTCCAACGGTGCCAGTCACTTTAGCTTATCGCAGACAGTCCCATCTCATGTCATTTCAATAACTAGAGGGAAATGATCTATAGAAACAGTGAGATAAGGTCAGACAATTTCAGTTTGTCGCGATGCTCATATACCAAGGTTGCCATCTGATCGTTAAAAGGTCGAATGGCGAAACTTTGAAGAGGATCATGCGAAATTTTAGAGTGTGTCGTCTATCTGACTGGCTTAGACTCCACTGAAGTTATCCCGATAAACAGCACAGAAACGACAACCGGTGAGTGCAAGATAAGAAAAAAACAGTGATCAGTTCAGTAGAAACTAACTCCAATTATATTGACTAGTCAAACCAGCCTCAAGTAAACCTTGATATGCATTGTATTTTTATAGTCCGATTTGCAAATACTTTGTCGTTAGGTGTCACAATAAGATTATTGTACAGCGTGATGAAAACTAGGGGAGAATTTAATGGGCTCAACTAGAATTGAATTCTATTGGCTACCATTCATACAAACAATTTGTTAGAGATTTTACAGAGCGGGGGCTTAATCGAAGGCGTTAACGTTATTGGGTGTGTGCCGTTTTCACATTACATCTATTTGCCCTTAGCTATCCAAGTGGATAAATAGTATTGAGGGTTATATTTGTAATATGGCAAACCATACGTCGGAAAAGTCCGAGTCATTAGCTATCGCGGGAATAAAGTATGGTCATGTTATACTCATCTAGGGCTGCTCGATAAGTATATCCAATGCAAAATGAATAACCTCAAATGCCACATGTTTTAGATGTCACTTTTTCTTTAGTATAAAATGCCTGGTTATGGTGGTCGGTGAAATCGTGGCTGACGAGATATTACTTGTCTATGAACTAAAGACAAACTACTAGTATGTCTCTTTTTGTATATAGAAGTATCACTTAAAGGAAAATTTTGCAGCATTTTTAACCCATTACCGACATTCGAAATGAAGGCATTTGCAGTAAGTCATATGACGCTGCTGGTGATGTCTTTTAATCCTACGATATCCCAAAGACGTGTGGGTGTCTTTGACTGGAGCGACGCCATTAGGGCGAGAAACATTCTTTTTTCTCGTATTTCATGATGTCGAGCGTGTGTCACATAAAAAATGTCAATAAAGATTACAATCATTTTCGCAAAACCGTCCATTTTGAAACTAATCTGAGATAGAATTAAAAAAGATTGTGTCTGTGTATTGAAATATGTTTCTACTGAAGATGGTTAAGAGACACTCATAATTTAGAGTACTACACCTATTCTAGATTCGTCTGTTGTGAATAATCTATGATGAACATGTAATAATTGTTTGACTACGAGTGAATGACCTCTCATCAGTAAGGTGGAACTATTACGATGGGTTCCGTCCATCCGTCCGTACGTCCGTAATACGTTCTGATTTCTCAGACACGCACTATTATATTTCATTCAAACCTTGCACAACGGTGACACGTCATATGGGACATACGCATGTCAAGTTGTGTCACTACAGATGCAAATTTAACGAAATGGCTAACATAATTGTATACCTGTTGACCTTTTCTCGCACGCATAAGAAATGGCCAAAAAGGATAGCTGGAATCAAGAATACGTATAAATATTATATTTGACACTAAGTTTTTAAAAACACAGAGGAATCAAGTAGATTAAGAAGAAAGCCTATGAGGCTATGTGCCTACTCGAAGGATATTTCATATGTCGTTTGCAATAAAAACGGATCGGATAACAGGACATACAGTGGAGTCGTTCGCGTATTTTCATTACATGAGATCTTGTACGGCATCTGAGTTGCCTACACAACAGATGCGTACTACGCAGTCGCTTTACTTCAGCATGGTTTGTTTTAATTCCCAACCCCTTTTGATAATACTGACAACAAACTCTCCTCACTACATAAACATCACGTGTAAATCATTTTATATTACGTAGATATGGATGCGAGTTATGATAAAAACATAAAATGTTGAATTTGCAATACAAAAAGCCAAGAATACTCGATAATCGTTCAAACAGAGTTTCCTCTTTTCTGTGTTGTAGTACAGAAAGTCCTGAAAGTTACTATGATAATACCCCGTATACCAAACCGGTTATAACTGGTACAACATCGATTATCGCTCCTATTGTGATTTTCTATTCCTTCCCAAAGTAAACAAAAAATGGTCAATGACTATTCTCTCTACCGAAAATTATACTTGTCTTATTGATATGAAAACTTGTGGCGATACCTATTGATTTCCCCAGTACTATATGGAAAAGGCGATACAATACCTACATAATCCTCCAAATGCCAGATTCCACCCATAAGCCAAAATGATCACCACATTCTACCACTGCAGTGACTGTCATTTTCTCAAACATTTGCCTGTGGATGGCAAGTCTTAAAGAACGGGAGGAGTCACCTTTTGGAAATTCACGGTGTGAAATAATCAGATTGAATTGCGGTACTGATAATGCGACAACTAATATAGAAATATCGCCTGGACCGGCAACTATGAAATATTGAATGGTAATAATGCGAATGGTTTGTATTAATAAACTTATACTATCACGTATGAATGCCAAAGGTCGAATTATCTCATTCTGTAAAATGTCAGAGGATAGTACCAATCCTTTAAGGGACAAATTCATTCCACCTTCAGCACTTTCATTTTTTTAATCACTATGGATCAGATATATGATATAAAGTCGGAAGACTTATTCCCTTGCTATGGAAACAGTTGTCTGCGCATGTGCATAAACATTTACAGGCGAAAGCTCGGTACTCGAAAAATACAGTCTCATTCTAGCGGAGGAGTGGATATACAGAGGAAGCAAGCTATATGGCGAGATAGGTAAGTCGGCAGATCGCGATGAAAAAATGAAGTTTGTTCTATTGTGTGTATTTTGTTTCATTTTACTGATATATATTAATAGTATTATTTTTCTAATGAAACCGAACCTTTTAAACGTATTTGACCATGATTTCAACTTACTGGAGACAGTCAGCCTTGACAAACATTCAAGTATTAAACATTTCATATTTCCGACATTCGGATTCTCAAACCAGTAATCTGTCAACGCTGTGAACGTGTCCTACGTTCACGCTATCAACACGAGTTCGGAAAAGCTGAAGGTCGATCCAATATGACAAACAGGGACGATATTTAATCAATCAAATTAAACAAAGTTGACACTCTATCGCTGAAATCACCGAAGAAAGGACAGCGTTTTAGCATTTAATAGCCTCGTCCAGATGGATATCATTTGAAAAGATAGCATATCCTCCAGTACATATTAACAGAATGTAGATAGTTTGTGTCTACTAAGTGCATTTATTAAAGTGGATTTGCATATCTTTATTGATAAATCTAACTGTCGCCCTAATCTTTTCAACAATCTTAAGCTTTAGAATATAGGTTAGAATATATGTTTTACCAATGGAATTCTTCTATCGATATTAAATAGCATCGTGGAAGGAGTGTACATATAATTGTAGAAAGGTCGGAAATAAGATCAAATTTGTGCCACAAACTAGTGTTGTCTTTGAAGAAAGATATCATTCCTTGGTCTCACTTTAGTAAAATACTTTACAGTTACAGTGAAAAATTAGGTAGCAATGGTAACAACGCCTACTAAAACAATTTACAGAACAGTGTCTAAAGGTTGTTGTTGTTGTTGTTGTTGTTGTTGTTGTTGTTGTTGTTGTTGTTGTAACAGTATATGTTGTTTGCTGTTGTTTGTTGCTGTCGTCGTCCGACTAACACCATCAATCTACTTGCATAAACAAAGCACCAAGCGACTTAAACAGAGTAATATTGTTACTCAACTGGTTCATCTTCATCAAGCTTGATTGACTTTTTTTAACCGAAACCCTTTGTTTATGAAGCGTGGTTAAACTTTTACTCATACTTAAATACCCAAATTTCTTATACCACGTTCAGTATGTATTGTCAGTAGGTAAATATAGATATTCCTTTCGACAGTTGTTGCTGCTACATCTGTTTCAATGACTTCTCCAATCCACCCACCTATACTTACATAACAAAGCACGAAGTTGAATTTTGAGCATGCAATCTCACACACACACACCCACACACACACACATTATATATATATATATATACTAAAATATACTATAAGACTAGACTATTTTAAAGCTTATATACCATTCACAACTCATTCTGTTTGTTGTTCCTCTGTCTTGCAACTTCTTGTTTCGTCTTCAAGTTTGTTGTAGTCTTTTTATCATCTTGTTCTTGTTCTTTACATCTTCTATGTTCAATAGTGAGCATTTACACTGTGTATGCTCATCATGGAAGAAATGTTATGAATGGATTTAGAAACAATCCGTATCTTAATGCCAATATAGAAACATGAAGTATTCCACCTATCTACAGTGAAATTATCACAGAAGGTGGATGGCCAGTTAGATATACATAACTTACAAGACACCGCAATTTATATAGTAGGTAATCTTTTCACAGCTATGTTAGCTTGCTTGTTCAACACCTCTACCTATTCTATGACCACATTTGGATGATTCTGCCAATTCTAGTTCAGATACTGAAGGAGAACAAGTGATATTAAGAAACATGTCTGCTCGTTGAATTCAAAGTAGAAGAGACACTGAGTATTATAGTAGCAGTAGTAGTGGTGGTGGTTTATTATAAGCATTAAGTATAAATTTCAATGGTGTTCCAAATCGTTGTAAATTAGGCAATGGCGGGTTTTCAATATATGATTTCTTGATGACAAAGTCAAAATGAATCTGCAGAAGAAGGGAAGATCAAAGGAGAAAAAAAATCATATCTTTCACACGCACATCTGTGCATAGTTGCTTTGAATGTAATCTCCGTTGTGAAATAAATTCTCGTGAATCAAGGTAATATAGTGCAGTAGTAAAAAACAGTTCATACAAATCGTTGATGCTCCTGCTAATAGTTTCGTAGCATAATTCACAGAAATTGTTGAATTGTACGTACATCTTTCATTGTTCCTTCAAACCTCTATCTTCTGAAATGTCATCTAATATAAAATCGTGACAAGTCGACAGTTTCATTACACGTAAGTGGTGATATAAGTCACGAATCGTAGACTTCACTTGAACATTCAAAAAGGTGATGCATTGAAATCAGCACAATAATTTGTCACATCTCTTATCAGCCATGACAAACCGTAGTCCTATTATGTTTGGGATCCTTCAATGTTCCTCTGCAATTTTTATTTTCAACACTCGTTTCTGTTGAACCTTCCTTGCAATACAGTGGTCATAAATAAACGCACCGCGAATAGTATTTATTTTTTTTTAAGAAAAAAAAAAGAGGTACCTATGTGGTGTTTTTGTACTTACTAACTCGTTTTTATATATAATATAGTACCAAGATCGAATCGAAGCTGCATGGATATACTTCACATCACTTCATTACCTACATTTTATATGTCCTTCAGATGGAAATTTCAATACCGCTTAACGAGGCTCGTTACACATACAAGTTCAAAATGCATCGCCTAAGGTTAAGTTCATAGTTGTACGAGAAAGTCACGATCAAAATACAAATACCAAACACATCTGATCAGTTTACCAGTAGGACACACGATTTTATCTTTTTATCTCATACGTAGTTTCTCCCGCACCCCGATGTGACATTCAATTAATATTTTGATAAACAGGAGCATAAGTATGAATGTTTTTAATTTCAACTTTCTGAAATCGCGATTCATTTACTTTTCATTTAATTATCTCTGGGCCGATAAGTTTATTATCAAGATACTCTTTCTTCCCTAATATTCCAATAACTATATTATTGGTGCGTGTTTTAGTTGTATAACCTTTAAGAAACAGTATTTTTTGATGAAACAAAATCGGGGATGGTTGGTAAATACATGATGATATGTCATGATATGACAGTAAGAACACAATATGGCATCAACATATTTAATAATCATAAAAGCTTTCCAGCAAAAACTAATCAACACAATATGTTTTGATATCATGTTTCTATTTCATGATTGAAGTTAATACAACATTTAATTTAATGGTAATAGCGAATAGAAGGGTTGGTCTAGGGTTGAATGAATTCTTTACTTAATGATACAACCCTTGCAACAATTGTCTAGACATGATGATGATTAGAACGTCGTTTTATCAGTAATAGACAATTAACAACTGGATTTGAAGATGCCGAAGGTCTTCTCCCAATCACATTATCAGACTAGCATACACTGATACAAAACAACGTTGGCTGCCTCTGATCTAGGTTCATGTCATGTTTTTATCAGTTTGTTTTTTTATGTCTGTTAAAATTAGTCATATTGCTTGAGTATATTGCCATATACCATACGAGTAACTTTCATACATGCAAATGATGGTATTGTTTGTGCATCAAAGTACACGTATCAATGTGTTTGATTGTAAAAGGGAGAAGACTTTCCAAACCTTGGACGAAACCAGCTGAGTTTTAAAGGACAGGTTTAATGGTCCAGCACTGATAAATCAACGTTTTGTTCAGCAGTATATCTTGACAAGTGTTGGCAGAGTTGTAATAGGTTTAGATCATCACGGTGATCATCACGATCATTCAGGTTTCTCCTGGAGTACTGTACTGCAATCTACATGCATACATGAGTATACGAAAGAATGTTTCCACAGCTGTTCTTCAGTCAACCCCAAAGGGACAACAATGCCACTGGAAGCTATATAATTACCGATTCTTTGTATTAAGGCCCTTCGTTTTTTGTAATTATGCATCTTGTTCTTTTTAACCCTCAGTAATCGTAAAATGGCCACACTCAGAAGAGTACTCAGGTTTAGACGTTTCCAATATACGATCGTAAGCAATTATTTCTCAAGGATCTTGTAATTTAAGTTGGATATAAAAGACCCTAAATGCGAGTTCTATACACTACGAGTGGTTTGAGTATTAACTGGATGCTAACTTAACATGGTTATAGTTTTCAATTTGTTCTGGTGCAATAGCTTTAATTTCAAATATTTGTTGATTATGTCGTATTAGGCAAATCGTTTATAGCTACATGTTATTGACCAAATATATAATGTCATTTTAGTCGTGCATTTATCGTCAATGCCACAGGGGTGGGTGGGTGGATGGGAGAGAGAGAGAGAGAGAGAGAGAGAGAGAGAGAGAGAGAGAGAGAGAGAGAGAGAGAGAGAGAGAGAGAGAGAGAGAGAGAGAGAGACAGACAGACAGACAGACAGACAGACAGACAGACAGACAGACAGAATTCTATGTCAATACCAAGATGGAAATAAAACAAATACCCATAAAAACAATGTAAGAATATATCTTAACGCTATTTAGGGATAATACAATGAAACCGGCCAATAATTATATTACCATTCTGTCTGCAAGCACATTTATATGAATTCATCTTTGCAATTATCTAACTGAATAATATTATAATCCAGGGGAAATTACAACATTCAAGCGTAATCGAACAATCTCACTCGCTTGATAAAGGTCGGTAATGCAATCGAGGGAAATGTGATACTGCACTACATTTGTATGCGTCAATACTGACAACAAGAAGAACAAACCTACAAACTCAAATTTCAAACATGTCTTGCATCTTTTACATTTTATCTAGGATCTTATAGATTTTACACCTTCCTTAATTACGTACATTGTTGATAAGCTGAGGAAAAAAAATTCTCAGATGTGTTAAAAGTACTTCTACTGATTTTGTAATCGCTAATTAGATATAACATTGGCTGTTTTGGAATCCCAGCTACATTATTTGTTAGTCCCGTACAAATTCTAAAACATTTCAATTTGTTTTAAACGTATTCGATCTTTGTGTGATTACAAACCATCAGACTTTCATTATGGATAGTATTTTCTCTCCTAAATGTATTCACAGTGGACAGCAGCTGGTGATTTGATGACAACCTGGGAGAGTAGCTTTAGGACAGGGTTACTCGTAGAGCGTCTCTCTTTGATCGGTTCCATTTTGCCTTAAAGAATTCAAATTGCACAAATTACGTCCATTGGCAATTAATTGTGCTCTTGTTATTTAAATCATTAACTATCATGCCTCTGCAGTTGCTGTCGAGATGAGCAAAATACATGAGTCACGGTGTCGGAAGGAAAATACTCCATTAACGACATTACTTCAATTGTTATTTCGATTGGAGATAATTATATTTTCAGTTTCTTTGCTTGTTCAAGATAATTATGATACACTCACCATGGGGAGGAAAACACTTATAAAAAAATATCGGCATTACATTGTTATTCCGGTACCCATGGTAGTACATTTTTGGATGGTTAATTGTGAATCATTACAATCATATCGCAGTTGTTCGCCCACTGAATGTACACTCTGCAGCCTTGAACTTGAATTGGCGAAATTCATTACTGATTTTACAAGTTCGCAATTTTACATTATGTGGAAATGTTAATGCCATCCTTACAAGTGAATGAATGAATGACAATGTATCTGATTTTTGTTATCAGGAGATGGCACGGGAAATACATGATTTTAATTTTCAAACTTTCAATTTAGTGACTACACATTTTGTACATGAAATTGTTGCCAGTGTTGCTGGCTGTATTTTTACCTATTCTTGTAATTTTTTCTAATATGTCAGTTTTTTGTTGACCATGGAGTAGAATCGGATCGCCAACCTTTAGTATTGGATATCAATGTTAAGGTTTTAGATGGACAATGTAATATTGTAAACCGTACTAACATTGTTGAAAATCAAAATACACAAATTGTAAAGTCATATAGTAGTAGTAGTTTATTATAGTGACATGCAGATTTACAATAATTTACAATAAATATACGTATACAGATATACATCTGCCCAGCCCCTTCGGACTTATTTATAAGTCACTTTTTCAAACAAATTAAACAAATAGAACATCTATAAACTTACATACAATGTCATAGGAGAAAAGTACAAAGAACGTATCTATGGCGATATTTACCACAACAATTTTTTTTCCTTCTCTCAAAAGCATTATACACATATATAGCTAAACGACGTGAACATCGTGCATTAAGGAAGTAAGTATTTGTTGGATAGTAATTTGCAAACTACTGTTTTAAGGACTTGTCTAATGGGGAATCGTTTAACGCAAGAGAACTAATGTATATTTTTGGCATCTTTATCGATAATTTAAATATTAACTAAATGCAGCTGAGGCTTGTTGAAGCTGTTTAAAGCGTGCTGCTAGTGGTATGAAACGGAAAGTTGATTATAATAACCCAAGGAGGGGAATTCAGCGTTATCATAAATAATTCATGGTACGATAGTGCATATAAGATTTTTCAGCGATTGCTGAATATATTTAGAAATGAAAGGTCAATATTTAATTTAGACGAACTGAAGAAATGTAAATGAGACTACAGAGAATGAATGAATGAATGAATGAATGAATGAATGAATGAATGAATGAATGAATGAATGGAAAAGTAGGAAATTTAAAAAGAATTGTAACAGCGGAGCAAAAGCTAAACACATTTTGGGATATTGGTTGAGGGTAACTCGTCTCCCTTTTAGATAACGATAATTGGTTCACTTACTTTGCAAATTTGCTAAATACACTACTGATTTGCATCAATTTGACGATTAAGCTGAATTGTATGATGAAATCAAACGTTTTGTAGATTCAGATTGCCAAAGATGGAGTTGATTGTTGTGTTAATAACCTTAAATTGGGCAAAGCTCCTGACATCGATACACTCTTATCCGATGTTTTCAAAAATTGCCTGCATCAAGGAAGGTATCAAGGAAGTGATGTGTAAACTTGTTAACGCATTTCTTGAGGCCGGAGTCTTTTTTGCTGATCGGGAGTGGGTGCAAGTTGCTATCGATCCAATACACAAGAAAGGCGATTAATTTTGTGTGAGTAACTGTAGATAATTTGCTCTGTTGCTAATAATGGGAAAAAATCCCGTAAGGCCAGGTTTCGCAAGTCACATTGCACGTCAGACATTATTTTGTGTTCTCCGCACTTTTGTTTCAAATGATTTGGCACACAAAAAAGGGAGACTGTATATAGTAACATTTATCGACTTTGTGAAACTCTTTGACCATATCGATCGTTTTATAATCTATAATCTGAAAATCGCACTTTCTTTTTCCTCTTATTCTGTATGTCTTACATACATATTTCTATATCAGTTTCTAGCGATCTGTTCAGTTTATTTTTTTTATATTAATGTTAGTACATTTTGGTGGCGACCATTATCATACTGAATAAACAACTGTAGATTACAATATTTTCAAGTAATAGCAAGTAAAGCGTTTCGAATATTGTCCAGAAAGTGACGATAAGATCGATTACTGTCAAAAGTGTGTAGGCCGTAAAGGAGGGATATTTATAAAATGCCATTTCTGCATATATATCTCTGTCGTCTCCTGCATGCTTTTCCTAGATATCGTTAATTTTGTCTGTGCTTACATCCGTGATATGTGGTGTCTCCTAAGCTAAAATCCTATTATTAACCGAATTCCAAACAAACAGAAAAGTCTATGTTCATACCTAAATTACGTTGTCTAATCCTTAAAATGTGTTAAGGATAAATCAATGCCACGCCTTGAAGATTTATAGTATAGACATCAAATAGTACAAGCTCGATTTACAATTTAGAACTTGGATGGTTTACATTCGTAAAACAACGGTTGATGAATTAATCTAGAGTAATGATGATGTCGATGAATGCAAAAAAGTATTGGTTATGAATTGCATAATCGATGGCATAATGGGGGGGGGGGGTCATAACATTTTCAGCTTGTGTATACTCATTAATACATTGAATCGTTTATGAATTATGCCTAGATACCATGATTGAGTTCTGTCAATTACAATTGCTGTTTTTATGCTTCAGTAAAGGGCATAATACAGGCATATTTTAAGATGCAGCAAAAGTCCCCCCCCCTCCCTCCCCAACAAACTATCCCCATCAGGTACTTTGCTCAGATTATGTCTATTTAAACACAAGTTTTCCTTTGACAAAATTCTATAAATACAACGGGGCAATTATGCATATATATGGTTATGGGGTATATTGTTTTATTCCCATGAGAGAAAGTACTTCGGTTAACGTTTGAGTTATATTTGAATGGTGGATATGTGTATAATGAAGTATGTAGTAATTAGATTAGCGCTTCGACCAACAATTAACCTTGATAATGTGTGGTAGACAAGGGTCAAGGCATTCAAATATAGATTACATCTAAGCTTACAGTGAAACTTAATCGAGCCGTAAAACGTGAATGGGATGAAGTGTGATTTATGAGATAAGGACAGTTAGTAAGAACTTTATATCAAAGCATTCCTACTGTGTGGTGAGTCCGAAAACCATGGTTAAAACCATGTGAGGTCTTACAATGATTACACTCTATGATTAGACGGCAAAATTTAATTTTCAGTGTTGACTTTGAACTCCACATTCCGTATGATGTTGAAATCTAGCAAGTTCTTATTCAACCATGTTCATATCTAAACATATTGCTGTCTTGTCCCTTTTCGCAGCTCGACTAATTTTCACTGTAAACTCTTACCATCTAAACCTTTGCATTGATTCAATGTTTGGTTCTTGCCTGGGATATCAATTTCTTTCATAGTACATATACAAGCATAGGTTTATATAAACACTTACAACACAGGGGTTATAACCTCTGGAGACTTCAATAAAGGCGACAACGTTCACGTGGAATAACGTTCACTTTATAGCACTTATGATATGTTCAACATCTATGAATTAAAACAATCTGCAGGATTCAAATTAGTACGTATTTACACATGAGTGATAACAAAATAGCGTCTGATGGATACTGAGGTTGGCACGGTGTGTTCCTATAGGTCATATAAACCCGTGCCATTTTCAGTGACAAACTCATTACTAGATAGCTTTTCATCGGATGATTGCTCACCAGGCAATATCAGTCCACTTGAGAAGCACGTACAGATTAAGCAAATTCCCCGAAAAGAACTCGTATATTAACTACATGACTAAACTAGCCATTTCAGAAAGGAATTTGCTACATGCACCGTTGTGAGCGTAGTTGTTATTGTTCACTGATCTCACCGTGTCTTTATATACTTGTTAATGTTTCTCCTTCAGTGTTATAATTTCAACCGTTGCTTTGGATCCGGAGTTCACATTTCCATAACAGTGTTACACCTGATGTCTCAATTGTCTAACCCAATGCAACTTAGTAGATCTCCGGATCCATTCAAACTGCCTCTCTTTCAAGGTACCGTATCTAACGGGCTTGTAAGAAGTCGGGAATTAAACCCATGCATGCTGAAGGAGACACACTCAGTCAGTATCGGGATTCCGATGTCGAATTCAAAGTGAAGTCTTTATTTCAAAATTCCCTGACATCAAGTTTTTACAGATTGGCTAGTCCGAATTACGTCATTTAATCTTAATATAACTTTACCATGAAACGTGTCCTATCTTCTAGACCATTATAGTGTGTTCTAGATAGTATCTTAGGCTACGTCATGTATAAATTGTCTATCACACATGTGGGAAATATTCTGTTAATTTAATAACCATATCTCAACTCCTTCACTTGTTTGTATTTCATGTTTTCACCCAAACACTTGACGATTGTCATCTAATACAGATACATATTAATAAAATAATAATATTTTGCTCGCTTCCGCTAAATAATCTGTTTTGTCACTAAAGCAAAATAAATATACGGAAATATATACACAATTTGGACTTATAGTCAAAATGTCAAGGTTCCAATTATGACATTTTAGGGTCTTCACAACAGTATTAAATGTAGTGCTTATTAACAACATAAAACTAAGTTTTGTTAAATGGAAGAAGTAGGTGGGATTAGTTCAAGGCTTGGATTGTTTAGTGTAAGTTGCCCAGCTTATTTCAATCACTGGGTAATGTCTGTGGAAAAACTTTCATTTCCCATTACCAACTTAAAGATCATTTAGTAAATTCAAAGTTAAGGCGCAGTTGGTCTTTGTGCACTATTGTCATGACTTGGGTATTATTGGCGATATAGGGTAAGATTGTAATAAGCATCTTGCATTAACTCGAGCAAACGCTGCAATGTAGTAAAGTTAGGGTTAGAGATAAAGAAAGTCAGGGTTACATTAGCTTCGAAGCTTTTAAAATTTATTTCGGTAGCTTTGGATATTTCTTGAGATCGTTCCCCCAACGATCGAGATCAATTCTATGCGTGTCATGGGGTAATGTTTCTTATTGTAATCAAGTACAGCGACAATACATCTGCATAACCTTTTGGTAATTTACCTATATTCTCAAAAAAAACTCAAGGTTTAGACAAATGCTCTTTATCCTCGTCTGTCTAAATGTGAACCTAGGTCTCCGGTTTTCACGCCGTACGTTAAATCGTATGTAACCTGCATGTGCAGTAAAATATGCTTATAGGTTTACAAAAACATCTATCCTGTATTATATTGAGTTAAAAAGAGGTTTGCCAACAAATTTATCGAGTTTCATTTCAACGCACATATTCAAAGCATACATGATATGCAATTGTAGCTAAATGTAGCTAACTTATAATTACGACAATTTAAGCTCAAAGTCATTATTCCATAATTCGCGTTACCCCGAAGGTGATGAAATTATCGATTTTCAGGAACGAACACCTGCTCAAGCCAAAGTCTACAAACCTGACGTTGTGTCGCCAACTAGCTTTATCACGTGTAGCCCAAAGACAACATGAGGATTATTTGCAACCGTAAGCTAAATCTGTCATTGTTAAGCGCTAACTCAAAGCTTGATATTTCCGGAAGGTTTTCTAACAACCTAATGTATAATCATCACGGCGACGATTTTGAAACAGTTGCACAAGTAAGCATTAGGCTTTACCTCTATCCGCTTATGATAACTCTTTCTGAATCTGTTATTCTATTCGGTTTTGTATTGTGTCATTATATTTCTTTGCTTTTTGGAAACTCGTTGAGTTTAGTTCTTTTGAGACATCCACTTCCCCATGTGTATTCTTTGCATCCTGCAAACATTTCCTAGCTTCTTTCTACCTTGTCACTGCATATCTCGATATCAACAGATAAACTGGCCACATGGATGCGTGCATGTTTGTTATTTTGGAGTTTTATAATAAGCTTTGTCACTTTTTTCAATGTTTTTTTTAATCAATAAATTAAAAAAAGGGTTTGAAAGATGTGTTAACGTTGTTTGGAGAAGTACATTATCTGTCTATAAACTGAGTTTAAAACACAATACTCACTAAATACGGCATGTCCAGTCTGTACATGCATGGTTAAGTTTCGATAACATTAGACAATTTTGAGGAAAAGACAATCACATACGCAGATTTATCGTTTCACAAGTAGTAAATACGTAGTAGAGTTCTTTTATCAGTTTAAACTCCAAGATAAATACCCATTTCCCATCTCATCTCAGTATTTTGCCATCTATTGGGTTACAAACACGGACTGGGATCTACTTTACGTTCACATTGTTTCTTCTTTGCAGAAAACTCCCCATACAAAATGTCATATAAATTACAACCCTTGCAGCACATGTCTAGAAATACGGCTGATCATGGGAAAGTCTTCTCCTTATCACACTCTCTGAAGGTTAGTCATATGGTATATGAATCTGACCAACTTTCACAGACATAAACAAACTGATAAGAAAATGGCGTGAACCTACACTAGAGGCATATGCTGTTGTTTGATATGGATGTTTATCTAAAAAAAAGAGCAGACTTGTCGGCACCTTCACAGCAAATTTTACTGGTAAAATAACGTTCAGATCAAAGGCATCTCGAGACAACTGCTGTAAGGTTTGTAAAAAATCCACAAATGATCATGAAGTATTTCGCATGTATATGGTTATGTCTACTGTGTAATGTGTTTATATATACCCCTTGTTTAATAGAAAGGATGGTTTGTACAAAACTCAGACATTGTAAATCGTAAATCAGGAGATAAAATTAAATGTTGACCTAACATTGTGTAATGAAATCGAAAATTGATATTTTTAAGGGAAATGAAGTAAATACTTGAGATGGATTTGCAAACATAAAGTCATATCTATGAAATGATGGCAAATACAAATGAAATAAGGTTTTGTAAACATACGTTCTTTTATTTTCTATTATATTCACTTTGTTTTTTAGCTCTGTCCTGCCGGAATTGTTTTCACAACTTTGTGTGTTTTTGTAAGTTTTCGATGGCCATCAGGCTTGATTAAACAAGAACTGTTACAACATATATTGTTGATGAAATTATCTCAACATATCGTTATGATAATGTCATTAACCCCCTCCCCTTCCCAATACACCCCCACCCGATCTTGAGATCTTCGTTATTCATTTGATTTACCAGTCAGCGATAGAACGAACACGCTAAATGCTACTCCGCTGTTTAAGGCCTGGCCGCAGCAGCCATTTTTTTTTTGTATTTGTTGTGTCACAAAATTTGAATATCTTTAAAATGGGGTAGGCCAACCGCATCCTACGTAAAGGCTCGAACAACCAGGTAAAGATATTCAGAGTTTTAGACGGTTTTGTGTCCTGTCTTTTGGCACCTATAGGTCTCCTGTAAAACCACAGAGAACTGAGGTGATTCCATGATAAAAAGGGCGTTATTGTGACTTCGCCAACACAACCATTTTTAAATATTTTCTATAGGGATGAACTAGGAACACCTAAGGTATGATGCTTATGGCAAGCGGGTCTACTATTCGTGATGAATATTCTACAATGTAGAATCCAAGCCCCGAAAACAATTTCCACACAGTGTGAATGACAAATTTGCTGCGGTGTTCACCAACGTCATATCTTAACTCACACTGTCTTTCAATTGGAATATACTGCTGAATTCAAGTAAAGGTATAGATTATTCAGAAATAAATCCAAAATTCATGACATTTTTGTCACATGTCTTATTATTTTGATTCTAACGACTTTGAATGTAGGTTACACCGTATTGTATGTTGTTCTACTATTTCTTCACTATTTGTCGTTTTTTTAAAAATTAATTTCATACAAATACAATTACGAACGTTCATCTAGCCAACAGACGTACCTCCAGTCAAATACTTAAATTACTTGGGCTATGATAAATCTAAGTTTGATAAACCACAATTTCTAGAGAATGTGTATTCGGTACGCCCCAACGGCATACTCTACTGTGATGGATAATTTTAATTAGTGAAACGTGCTTTCGCCTTGGCAAGATTTTTTTTCTTCAAGTTGCTGCGTGATGTCTATAGTCTGAATTTTGACAAAGTGTAATTATATGACATAATCGCGCCAGGGATCTGAACCCGGGGGTCTTGACTTGTGGCTATCATGCACATAGTTGTACGATGTCATATTGTTATATATATTTATGACATACATCGATCTATTATTCAATGAGAATATCTGCCTTTCAAGAAAGTAATCAGATTTCTTTTCAACTACACTGGCCTAGCAGACTACAGAATTTGATGGGCAATGCAAGTTTTATAACCTACTTCTATACTTTGTTGTTTTGGTGTATCTAAAGCAATACAAATAAATTAAATTCACTATCGAACGTTAACCTTCAACTCAACCTCAACCCGGTTGCTATGGAAACAGCACAAAATTGGTACTTCCTACGATTAATTAACAAATGGCAATTTACAAGCTCATGCTTATCAGAGATTTACCAATATATTCACATCACCGGAAATATAATCTAATCTAATCTAATCTAATCTAATCTAATCTAATTTTCATTTCTTATATAGCGCATTCTATATAACAACCACAATGCGCTTTACAAAGCACAGAAAACGAGTACAAAAACAGACTCAAGCAAAAGTCTTATTGCAGAAATAGGTCTTAAGACCTGTTTTAAATGCCTGGAATGTAGTGACACTCTGCAGATATGATGGCAGAGCATTCCACAAGTGTGGGGCACAAATTGAGAATGATCTGTCACCATAATAAGCAGTATTGCTGAGTGGTTGGTGTAAGTAAATTTCGTTCCGTGATTTACTGCGTAAAGCACGTCTAGAGCTACGACGGGTTAGTAACTGACTAAGATAGCCAAATGCAAAACCATGAAGTACTTTGAATGTTAGGCAGAGAATTTTAAATTCTGCATGCTGTTGTACTGGTAGCCAGTGCAACACTACACAAATTAGCCACACGGGCTGACATGGAACACAAAGTATCCATAGTGACACCAAGATTACGAACAATATTACAGGGGTGTATATAGACATCGCCAATCTGTATATTACAGGGAGAACAAGGCCTTCACCAGCAAACTTGGAGGAAAAGTGTATTACCTCTGTTTTCCCATCATTGAGAGCAAGCATATTTTCCCGCATCCAAACCCGGATTTGATCAATGCATGACTCAATTTTGAGAATGGGAACCTGGTCACCCTCACAAGTTATGTAAAGTTGGGAGTCATCAACATACAACATAGATTCGAGACCATAACGGGTAATAATGTCTTAAGTCTTATTCTTTAAAGATTTTGGTCACGTAGCCTGTCTTTATACAAATTACATGAAACTCGTCGAAGATAAGAGTGAAATTGCATTTTCTTCATTAGTAAAGAAACTGGTTATCAACTTTCCCGGGAATCATTACGGAAACCCATTAACTATAGCGTATGTTCAATCTCAGACTGATACATTGTCTAGTGTATAAGTTTACACGATACTGCCCACTTCAGCCATCCTCGAGGGCCAAGTTTTGCAATCGAAGTCAGTAAACCTAAAACAGGACGTCGTCTGATTCGACAGAAATCAAACATTGTATTGCTACATTTCATCGTTTGGCGTAACAGAAATTCAACAGAAAAAACTAAGCTGTGTAGCAGCAAAAGTCAGAACGGATACAATTGTTACTTTAACATGCCTGTCTCTTTGCAGAGTTTGATTTATATACATTGTAATACAATTGTTGTATGTGTCTGTCTCTTGCAGAGGGTGATTTATATACAGGCTAATACAATTGTTGCTTATGCATGTCTCTTGCAGAGGGTGATTTATACATATTGTAATACAATTGCTGCCTGTGTCTGTTTCTTGCAGAGGGTGGTTCATATATATTGTAATGCAATTGTTGCATTTCTGTCTATTGCAGAGGGTGATTTATATACATTGTAATACAAATTTTGCATGTGGCTGTCTCTTGCAGAGGGTGATTCATATACATTTTAATATTACTATTTCCGGATAAGAACATAAAGCTTCCGTCATAAGTGTACATTTCAGCATGTTAAAACCTTGGTAATTGACAGGGATAACGCACTTCACGAAAGAAACATGTTTGTTAGCACGTCTATGGGAGCACACACAAACTGATAGCATTTAATGACAGAATGTTGAAAGGACAAGACCTTGTCTGCTTACATCTAATCACCCCTTGTCATTCATTCACTAATGTCAGATAACGATAAGCATGAACAATTTTCCTTCTAGATCTGCTACTAACGGTAACTGACTTGTGAGTTTTACAGTACCCATGGGGCAATTATTGCAATGAACATGTCCACGTATTTATAGCGCCAATCATGAAGCCATCGAAGAGGCTTAATGAAGTTGGCCAAGCAATCAGTAATAAAAAGGATACTAAAGTAAAGGAGTGGCGAGTATATATCTAGCTTACTCAAGGACAAAGAAGGGATATTTTTGCTTGAGATGAAATGAAATAAATTGTTGTAAAAGTCGTGTTTTGAAGTTCGTGGAGTTTCTCATCATACCGGAAGGCATTTGATAAAACTATCGTGTAAATGGAGAGAGCTTAATTAGAGATAGCTCCGGGACATAGCTCCGGGACATCAATTCTACGTCTGTCTGTCTGTCTGTCTGTCTGTCTGTCTGTCTGTATGTATGTATGTATGTATGTATGTATGTATGTATGTATGTGCATGATACGTTCGTATGTACGTATGTGTTACGATCCAGAAATATCATATTCGGAATTTTGGCATGTTTTACCTAAATTAAACTAAAATTCACATTTCTACTACTTACTCACAATTAGGAGCCAATAACAGCGAAATCTACAAATATGTTGATTTATCTACCAATCGTCTACTAATGTCATGTATCTCTAGTAGCTATCAATTGCCAAGTGTTTTGATTAAACAACATATATCAGTACTTGTAAACAACATATATCAGTACTTGTAAACAAGATACCTTGTCGATTATCGAATTCAAATTAATACTTAATTTTCCAATGGCGTGATCAACACTTGTCTTATACGTGAACAATTTACATATGGCATGATCTCAAATCTCAATCTTAAATATTCTGGTGGAAAGTTCACCATGTCTTCTAGAACAATATATCTAGGTGAGAGGTCATTTATTTACAGCAAACTATGTTTACAATAATGACATCACCACGTGCACAATTTCAAGGTGACAACTAGAACTTATATCTGACGGACATGGAGAAATAAACTTTACTCTAAAATTTGATTGCAACTCAACGGTTGGTGTGCGGTGTCTCTCTCTGCCTGAGTGTAAGAGCGTACATGTATGTGACGATACCTCTGTAGCTAATTCCTAACTTAGACAAGCTCGTAGATCCCGTATGAATGAATGAACATATGTATGTATGTATGTATGTATGTATGTATGTATGTATGTATGTATGTATGTATGTATGTATGTATGTATGTATATGATGTATGTATATGATGTATGTATGTATGTATATGTATGTATGTATGTATGTATGTATGTATGTATGTATGTATGTGTGTGTGTGTATGTAGGTGGGTGGATGGGTGGGTGGGTAGGTAGGTAGGTCGGTCTAGATAGGTGGGTAAAAAAGTTTTACATAACAAAGTCTTTAATTGAAGTACGGCAGTACTTTGTGTTCTCCCATTTAAGGTCATAGCTAACAATATCTGTATTTGTAAGTCCAAAACATTGAAAGTAGACAGCATATGAGCGTATCTTTTGTTCTCCAATTT
Organism: Glandiceps talaboti; assembly: GCF_964340395.1. Classification (NCBI taxonomy): domain Eukaryota; kingdom Metazoa; phylum Hemichordata; class Enteropneusta; family Spengelidae; genus Glandiceps; species Glandiceps talaboti. The sequence goes on from NC_135553.1 coordinate 14,022,270, forward strand.
AATAAGGTAGTTTATTCATAAGGCAGTGTCTATTAAATTTGATGATGCTGTTATTTGGCCAGAGAAGTCATTGATACACTTTAAGCAGTGTGTTGTGTACATGTTTTGGGGTTGTTGTTTTTTTAGAATGTTTATAATATATAACAAGTCTTTGAGTTGTAACTACATTAATGTCAATAAGTTATTGTTATTGAGTCTTTACATGTTTTGGTATTATATCATATTGTGGTTGGTTTGCAAGTAGGTATGCAATATCACAATTATATTACATAAATGATTAGTTTTTATATTTCAGTGTTGATCTAAATATGAACAGTTGTATATTGACATTGAGTGGGATCTATAAGATTTATAGCTTTGCAATAGCAGTTAGAAAAACGCTATAAACCATTCTAATGGACAAGCTTTATTTTTTTTCTAAGTCGACATTGCTATGCCATTGTCATAAACTCAAATTTGATGTAAGAATGTTGAAGATTGGGATAGGGGTATTTTCAAAAGGTAGCCATTGTTCAAGTACATATTGCAAAACGCCAATAGATCGGATGTTTAATATGTAGAGTGAAGGCAAGTGTACAGACAACGGTGTTGTATAACCTTACGCTCCCCTGACAAAATGTACTTAAACTGCTATTATCTTGTTTTACAGAGGGTTGATTCTTTGAAATGCCCAGGCCTACAGAATGGTGAAATAAATATTCGATGATCATCATGCATATATTAACAAATCAGAAACATATTTCACATTAAGATATATCGTTTCAAAATTAGACATAGAACTTTGATAATGACGTTTTTTGGAAGGTGTACACTTCAGAGCATTTACAAAATATCTCGTTGTTTTTTATTTCAGAACACAAAGGATCCCTTCCTTCAGACTGAAAAAAAATGAACACTATATAGAAACGACCCATCAACCGTGGAAGGCGATATACCCTTTTGAGCTTGTCAAAAGTCTCAAGAATGAATGAAGCCGTGAATTCTACTCGCAATTTTACCCCTTTTGTTTGGACACCACCGGATACACGTACCATTGATAGTATCACCATAGCATTATTCGTCATAATATTCATTGTTGGTGTTCCGGGGAACCTCCTCACTATCTACGTCATTGCCAGGAAAGGTCGAGTAAAGACAACAACCAATGTTTACATTCTCAGTTTAGCTTGCGCCGATCTGGTCTTCGTACTGTGTAGCCCCTTCTACGCCGTTGAAATCTTAAACACTGAGAACCATTTTGGCGTCGTTTGGTGCAAGGTCAGAGACGTTTTAGATGTCTGTACGATGCTGGCAAGTGTTTATACCCTTACTGTTATGAGCATCGACCGGTTCTTTGCTGTCGTCTTTCCGATTCAGTCTCTCGGATACCGTTCTGATGCTGTAGCTAGAATGATCAATATATTGATTTGGGTATCCAGCTTCGCGGTAGCTTTACCAAATATGATTTACAATGTCCAAGTGTCTTTCTTTTTTAACGACGAGCTTATTTTTTTCTGCGTTAAAAGGATGTCGGAGAGAGCTGCGAGGGCCCACGTCACCACCATATTTGTCCTGGCTTTCCCGATCCCCTTTCTCGTCATCACATTTTGTTACTTCTCTATGATAATCAGCTTACTGAGTAGCAAGACAGGCAACATGCTGACGGAGAGCGACGAGTCTAAACTATCTAAACGCCGCGTTGCGAGAATGGTGTTCGTCATCGTAACAGCCTTCTTCGTCTGTTGGCTGCCATTTTGGATCTTAAAAATGCTTCAGTTCCATGACATTGTTATTAAAGATAAAATCCTCAATTACGTAGTTGAAGTCTTCTTCATAGCGCTGACATACGTAAACAGTAGCATTAATCCACTACTCTACACTTTCCTGAGTGGGAATTTCAGGAAGAATATCAAGAAAGTGTTCAAATGTTGTTATAAAAAGGTGTCCCCATCGCAAACGGTAGCTTCAACGAATTCCAGTAGTCTCACTAACCAAACCAACAAGGATCAACGTCGTCATGAAACAGGGACATTTTGATATGTTTTAAAATACTGAACTTCAAACTACCGGCTTGATAAACTCTATTAGTAATGACATGAAATCATACAGTTGTATGCATGAGTCATATTATTCATAAATGCAGCTGTTTTTGCTAGACTTTGGCCAAAAATGAAGTTTGATATATATATTTTTTTCAACGATTTCCAACTTGGAAAGATTTCAGATCCAAAGTCAGGAGTCACTTTGATATTGAGTTACAAACAACATTGACGTCTTTATATATATATAAGATTACCTTTTCTGTTCTCTGTAATTCAGTTTAGTTGGGCAGTAAACTTACTGGTGACCCACTGAAGAAAAGGGGCTCAGAAATATTTGTGTTAGAATTCGGTTTCTGTTCGATACAACTTATTTTCAATAGATATGATGTTAAAATCTATGATGCACACGTTTCATGGACAAAGCCTATCTCCGGTGTACTCAGTACCAGAAAAATTAAGTAGGCAGAGACTAAACTTGCAGTTAGGCGGTATACGATGTGTAACGTTTTCTGTTACATATTACACACCAACAAAATATAGACACTCACAGCGCTCACACGCATACAATGTTACTGTAATATTTTATCTCACTGTTAACACTTTACAGAACACAATCTTTCTCGTCTTATTTAATCCGACAGTGATGTTGACTGTCACTGTGTTCTCTGTGAGATATATTATACCATTTTATATACATACTGGTTGTCAGTGTCTATCTGTAACTATTCTGTTTGTGTAATTCGCAACAAAAGTGTGGTGTGAGGCTCAAAAAACACTATACCGCCTACTTAAACTCTATATTCTCTTAATTCTGGTAGTATCAGGCAATTTTCATAAGCAATTTCACAATGTTTGGAAGTTAATTTGAGGTTTAGAATCTTAAACTTTACTCAATTTTTCGATGAAATTTATCCAGTTCTATTGCACTCCTTTCGTGACTGCAACTTAACGTACGATTTATATAATTTCACAAGATATTTGTTATTGTACTACTAGCCATTAGATTGTCTGTTGCACATTGTCTGTGAACACACTATATTGATAGTTCTGTCGTTATTCATGATTGGTTGGTTTTCAACATGAGGATGCCGTCATAAATTATTTATAGACTATTGATCAATAGAGTTTAATGAATCGCTTAATTTGTCTTGCAAAAAAAATAAAGAATTAACTCATGTGGATAATGCTTTGGAAATGTAAATATTAAATTTAACAATATGAATTATAGAAATTGTATGTACTACTTGATGAAACCGTTAGTTGTGCATATATTATTCAATATTAATTGTGTGTGTAATGACGATACACAGATACATCCTTTAAAAAATTGTAAAATGCTAGAAAACCTTTCGTCGCAGAATTTATAAAGCATTCTTACATGTAAATTCACTGGTTAGTAGTAATCTAGGGCTATCTTATATGTATGTAACATTATGCACACAACTTGCTGCGTTCACGCTAGCTATGTGACACAATACTATAGAACTCAGCAATCGACTTGTTTGTTACATTATGATATGTAACTACCTTTATGCTATTCAGACATAGATATTTCATAATGCTGAGTTTGTTACATTATATATATATATAACTCGTTCTTTGTTTTATATGTTGTTTGTTACATTATAATACGTAGCTACGTATCTTTATGAAAATTTGACATCTGGTCATTTTGTGATGAGTTTGTTACATTATAAGTAAGACGGTACTTTTAACTCGGTATCTAGTTTTCTTTATGTCAGGTTTGTTACGTACATTACAATGCGTAACTCGACATGTCAAGTTTGTCTCATTGTAATGATATCTTGTACTCTGTCATATTACAATACCTGTATGTAGCGCAGTATCTACTTCTCTGTTTGTGCTAAGTTTGTTACATTAAAACCTGAATTGTAAATCAAGACATGATTACATTATCTGAACAAAACATGTGTTTCCTGTCTATGTAATTCATTGATTTGTTTACCAATAAATAGGCTTTTTTGACTTCAATGTCATCTTTTTTCTTTGACATGTCGATTAAATTAGTGCGCTTGTTTACGTACGTATGTTTGTGCATTTGTATGTATGTATGTATGTATGTATGTATGTATGTATGTATGTATGTATGTAAGAAATATAATGCTGTTAGGACTGTAGTACAGAGAAATGCATATGGAACTTGTAAGTCAGTCCGTATAAATAGATGTAAATCCGACGTTTCGAATAAAAATTCTTTATCAAAGTATTTATCGGCAAGTGCTTCAGACGTGTTAGGTAAACACCTGAATATATCTAAATGTTATGGAACAGAACGAAACGAACAGTTGTCGTTAGGTGCGATATGCATAAATTCAACAACTTATGAAGAAAGTCTAGATATATATTTTATTCTTGATATAGTTTATTTGGGGAATCTCTCATAATGACACGACTAGACTGTAGTTTGCGTCGGCTATTCGACATGACGTGCTTTAAGATGTAAAGAAGACGTCCTCACCGATCGTGTGGATACGTATGGTTCACATTTCTCGTACATTGCTGGAGGGGGGATCTTCTTGCCATGTCTTCCTGTTACCATTACATCACAGGTATAAACTCCGTAGACCTAGGTCTGTGGGTTTTTTTTGTAATCCTCTTTGTGCACGTCTCTAATAACGTGTGGTTGCCAGCGGTGTAATCCTCTTGTTATCCACTACTATGGTCATTCAACACCGTTCTAAATTATTTGAACCTAACTGTTTCTCGGGCATGCAGGGTATCAATCACGCTTTTGTGAAGTCATGACATGAGCAACAATGACATTTTCTTTCAAATGCAACCTTTTCAAGAAATATGTAAGTCTTAAACATGAGTCGTTTATACCTGCATTAGCTGTAACTGGAGTACTTTTTTTGACACGACAACCAATATCTTATTCATTGAAAATATTTAACATACCAATATAATCAGACATTGTACGTGTTACTTAGAGAGCGATTTTATCCGTAAGTAGTACAGTAACAAGATGAAATCGTGAATCATCGGGCAACTGATTTTTTGGTACGGACTTAAAAATCTGTTTGATTATATTTATTTACCTTATCATGCATACAGCTACATAAATATGTTTACCTACCGCTGATTTAATACTGTTCAGGGTGTAGAATTATTATATTAATATTAAATCGGTACCCCTTACAAAACAGAGAAAATGAAAAATAAAAAAGCCACCCCAGTTGCTGCTAGTGTGGCTTTAAGTCACGAGGAGTATAACCTAGGGTACAATAATTATATTAACCTATAAAGGTTACCAAATGCAAGAATCTGATTTTATCTGGCGGTGATGAAAAAATTATACCAGTTGTTACCACGCGTCATATATTTACTTACCACTTCAGAAATGTCAGATTTAATTGTTTTCCACCTCATGAATATTTCCTGCATCATCCTATTGCGTCACGTAACGAATATTATCTACCACGTCACGAATATTACCTCCTGCGTAACGGATATTAACTACTTCGTCTCGATTCATCACAAGTACGATCCTCATAGTCTTACCACTTGATGCACTATTTTTGAAGTAAGCAGTGACTAACAGTAGATGATGTCACTGTATACGTATGCAGATATGTTAGCTCCATGGTTACAGGCTGTATTAGATCCGTCTTTAACGTGTGTGTGCGCCGGTCCACGTCTCTCTCTCTGTCTCTCTCTGTCTCTCTCTCTCTCTCTCTCTCTCTCTCTCTCTCTCTCTCTCTCTCTCTCTCTCTCTCTCTCTCTCTCTCTCTCTCTCTCTCTCTCTCTCTCTCTCTCTCTCTCTCTCTCTCTCTCTCTCTCTCTCTCTCTCTCTCTCTCTCTCTCTCTCTCTCTCTCTCTCTCTCTCTCTCTAGATCTCTCTCTCTCTCTCTCTCTCTCTCTCTCTCTCTCTCTCTCTCTCTCTCTCTCTCTCTAGATCTCTCTCTAGATCTCTCTCTCTCTCTCTCTCTCTAGATCTCTCTCTAGATCTCTCTCTAGATCTCTCTCTCTCACTCTCCATACATATACGTTAAGTGTCTTACTGGAGAGAAGAGTGCTCGATGCAATATTAGTAGCAGAGCAATATAGACTACAACACACACACACACACACACATATATATATATACATATAGTTTTGCGCTCTGCCACTGCGGTATAGAGCACTGTCTTAGCAGATTAATACTCACCGAGTTATATATATATATATATATATATATATATATATATATATATATATATATATATATATATATATATATATATATATATATATATATATATATATATATATATATATATATATATATATATATATATATATATATATATATATCGGAAATAAAAACGCTACATTTTTGCTTTATGTGAAGATATCAAGAAAAGCATTCGGGATCACCCTACAAAAATAGAGGTGTAAATGATATCAAAATTGAGCTACTTTGTGAGAAATGAAAATATTGTCGATTTCCTTGACACCAAGATGATGAGCCTCTTAGGTTTCTTGTATTATTCCTAAGGGATCATGAAAAGGCTTTCAAATTTAGAGCTTAAAGGACTTTGATTTTAAGGGAAAAATGCCCACCAAGGAGAATAGTTTGTTCGGTATTGTGTTATCGCTGGTGGATTTTTGCTGGACTGACTAATATAAGGAGTCGTGACATTTCCATTTCAAGCCAATTACCGCATGATCTCTAGGTCTATGGCAATTTATTTAGCGCATAGCTACAAAAGACATGAATTATCTAAACTATAGTTATTTTCCAGTCTAGATTCCGTCTAGCAACTATACATAACCCTAAGAAAGGGTTTACATGAACTCGTTAACAATGTAAGTCTTGAGGCTTTCATGGCGATATGGTAATTAAGATAACTATTGGATAGCTTAGGAAGACATAATGTGATTTGTTACCATGGTTACAATATGATGATGTAGGTCAGCTGGTAAAAAAATGCTGATGTAACTACAGTTTAATACAGAAGGGTAGTATGTCCTCTCTGTGCCTACACTATCTTGGTAATTAGTTACACATAACCAAGGCGGGATATCACCTACTAGCGTAATCTTCCGCATCCAACAATAATTAGTCTGTGTCTGACATAGTCATATGTAAGCATACTGCTTGCTATTGCTTGCTTACTGATTGCTTTCCGTAGTAATATTAACAACTAACGCACCAGCTACTCTCAAAAGTTCCTGCCACATCACTTCACTTTATATTATCAGCAACATTTATAACACAATTCTTTTCCCAGAAGCGAGCCAAAAGCTATTAAATGAACTATCAAGACCAATGTCCCTGATCGCAACGTTTCATGTTGAGATACACACCAAAAATGATAACACATAAACATCACTTACACTGTGTGGACTCTCTGTTTAGTTAATGATATAAACAGTAACAATATACATAGTACTACACAAGGTATAATCGGTTGAAGTTCAAACAAAATCCATGGTCAGCAGCCATTGAAAGTTGGTAGAATTTGTTGAAGTTTCAACACATACTCACATACAGAGTCCCTATGGAAAGCTCTAAAATTGAAAAGAAATATGCAGGAAAACTGTTTCATTATATTGACTGCATTTTTAGGTATACATGTAATATGGGAATAGAGTATGTGTTAAATTTTAAGATTCTACAGAACTCTACATAGCGTCAACATATAGAAACAAATGAACTCAAAGTTAAATGTGAGTACAATATACTAAATGTATGTGTAGGAAGTGT